>NC_037594.1:215571-489892 GCF_003073045.1 Pomacea canaliculata
CAAGGTCTGCAATCTGACTTAAGGCTTGTATTCAACAGGGAGTCAAATTATTTCAACATTTGTTTTTTCTTTGTTTTTAATTTTTTGTGTTTAAGTCTAAGTCGTGTTTTTCAAAAATTGTAAACAAAACTGACTCTTTAATACATGGGCAGCTGCCAATATGTACCAGTTTATAAAACAAAACCGTTTGTAAGATGAAACACAAGGTCAATTGTAAGGAAGAAACTCGTTGCTCTTGCCTATTACGGCATTTTGTATAGTATTTTGCACTTTCATTTAACAGACATTTATCGCTCTCATGTGTATAACCAAGTTCCATTAAACATATTTTGCCAGCCGAAGTACTGGCAATATGAGTTTCTAGGTGGTGGAATAAAGCAGTCACATCAAATCTAAATATGTGTATGCAGAGGCAGCCTAACCCTAATAATGATTTGGATATGCACAGATATTATAATTTCTCTTACTTGTAACTGTAACTGCACTCAAAGCCCATTTATACATTAGCAAGATGTTGCTGTAATCCAACTCATCCAAACAACCATGCTTTTTTCATGCAAACCTACGAAATGCCTGTACAGTAGTTTACAAGAATGAATATGCTGGACAAAATCTGCATACAAATGAGAGATATAAAAATGAACTGCAGAAGCTACACAAGATTCGAAGCATATAAAACAAGATCTTGCACATCCTCATACCGTTCATAATTGCAGTATTATTCATTTTGGGAAGCAACATATGGCTATGTTACTTATAATTGCTTGCTTCCTGAAAGAATCGGCAGCAGATGCTGCATACACATCTATTGTTAACATTGCATGGGAGAGGTTACTCAACATAATACTGGCCAAGGTTGAGGTGATGTTTTTTACTAGCAGAAATCTCCATCGCCTCAAGCATTACTACAGCTTTTCCCACTTTTGAGAATAAATGCAATACCAGTCTGAACAAAGCATTTTAGTTTGCCCATAAGTGAAAATGAAAATAAGTTTATATCTTTCAAGCAGCAATTAAAACTTTTTTTTTGAGGGGGTTGGGAGAAAGACACTGCATGCACAAACTGTACAAATATGCCTTGGTGATAGATTACATGGTTAAAAAAAGGTAAAAGAGAAATGTGATAATCTTAAGTTAGCTGCCTGTTTATACAAATGCAAGCAAATCCTAATCCTAATGCACTCCTACCACATTCTGTAAATGTAACGACAGCCATTGATACTACTTTAACAGTTTACTTGCATCGATGACTGAAGGGTGGAGATTTTTGCTTTTTTAAAAACTTTACCCAACATTTCTTGTTGTTACAAAGGCACAAACAACTATAAAATAGCACAGAGGCACAAGAAAATCAACTTTGTAATAACATACAGGTTTTCAAAGCATTGCATGTACATCACTGCATTTTTTTGTGTTTTTTTAAAGCCCCATCTGCCATCAGCATACTGAAACTGGTCCCACAGATCAAAGCCAGCAGCTAACAGTTTCAAAGAAAATCCTTAGCTCAATTCCTTGAGAAGACAAGACTAACATTATCCTATTATTCAAAATTTCTTTTGGTTTTAGGCAACATAAACTATGTATTGATTGATAGCATTTAAAAAGACTATACGAATCTGAATTCACTTTAAGTTAAACATTATTCAGGGCTCAACAATTTTCAAGCAGTAACTGTTACAGATAAATAGCATACAGCTTCACATTCACAGCCTTTTTCACACCTTTTGGTGATTATCTGTCAGTTTCAAAGAGATTCTGCAAGTTCATGACTGCTTGACCAAAATTGTGATGAAAAATTGATCCAGAGATGACAAGAAGGATCAGCTTAAAAAGTGCCCCATGAATTCTACAGAGTGATACACAACTATTTATAAGAATGCTATAGAGTGATACACAGCTATTTATAAGAAAATCTTCAAAAACCTACAAACAGACACTTTTTTTCATCCAGTGAGAATGAAGACCTCGGAAAAAGCAATCATTCCAGACCATGACTAAAGAAAAGTAAGCCTGTCAGAAACTGTTTTCTTCTTAGAACCCAGTGATACTGGTTATCTGGCAAAAGCTTCTGCCACTGCTGAGATATAACTTCCACAATGGACTCTATCTCATCCTCCTATATTTTCACTATTATGCCTTGCACAGATGGGCTGTGTCTGCATTGTAAAGGCTGCAATGGTCTGACAGAATGAACATGCACACAATAACAAGAAGGGTTACAGTACATTTATCAGTCTCACCATAAATGTAACATGTAGACTTTCAGACTTTAAAAAGACTGAACTCTTGGTGATACTCCACATATTTCTGTTTTCAAGCAACATTTCTATTGGCTTTATACTAATTTGAAAAAGGAAAACAAAACCCCTAGAATATTCATAAGAATACAAATTACTGTTGGTAAAATAAAAAAAAGTGCCACAAATGTATAAAGTTGTATGGCAAATATTTTGTGCTTTTAATGTGCCCTATTGCCTGAAGTCTTTCAAAGGTCGCCAGACTTAACCTCCAAACTGATTCATAACAAATTATAGAACATGTGTAGCAATCACTTGACATCCAAATGTCACTGTCTTTCCAGCAGTGTTCTTTTACTAACCATGAGATCATGGCCTTGACACACAACCCTGCACACATTAGACACTGAAATGTCCTTATCGTGGCTTCTGTTTAGGCTACCGCAAAAGGCTACCATGGGAAAAATCCACACAAAAATCCTCTGTGCGTGCTACTTTCAGTGAAAGAGACATTTACAGACATCAATTACCTGCATGTATTTAAATTTCAATAGTAAAGTGTGCTTTCAGAGGTTGATATCCATGGATATTGGTGGTCCACAAGCACTATGTTCTTACCAAGGTCAATGTCGGGACTGGTGGCAGCAGTGCAAAGTCATGGTCAGGGCTTATGACAGTAGCATAAGTCATCTCCTGGCTGTTGCTGCCTTTGTTCATTCCAAACCTGCACCATTACAACGCAAGTGGTATTTGGCATCTCCTGACATTCTTGCACTGCGAGGGCTGCTAGGAGTTTCCCAGGTGATGTTTTCTAAGGAATCGTTTCTCCCAGTGCCTGTGTCGCAGACGAACATGAGGCTGGCTTGCTTCTAGCATCATAGACAACTCTGGTTCCATGTCTTTCCCTGTGCTGTCTGAGGTGACTTGCACTAAGCTGGCCATCTGGAAGTGTGGCTCTGTGCTCATAGCTGTGCAGTTGGAATCTGCAAAATGCACAAGATGAAGATTAGATGTGAAATCATTCTTTCTGCAAAAGACTCCTTCAATACAGATAGTTATACAGCTTTTGTACAGTGATCTCTAAATACAAAACAGACATAAGAACCAAGAAAAGCTGACAAAGTTTAACTATTGAGTTCTCACCTGGAGATTCCCAGAATTCCACAGTTATGAGGCTGTGACCAGCAGTCCAGTCTTTACTTTGATGGAAGTGATTACAGTCCCATAAGCCAACATGACCTTTGGGCAAGTTCTTTTTTCTGGAGTAAGTGATTACCTGCAGAATACCTTGACGTCCCCAGAAATTCTTTTTGGCACTAATGGGATCTCGCTCATGCAGTCTTGACACACTTGGGTAGCCATACTTGTCTGCCAGAAAAGGCCCGTATGCTATTGGATGAAAGATATACTGCAAGCCATTTCTCCCTGACAGACTGTCATGACCATACTTGGACAGTTTGATCAGCTGATAACCCAAAGAATGCTGACCACCTATATGGTTCAGAGTGTATGACAGCCGCAGGGCACTGGTGTCGTGCAAAAGCATGCTGCTATCTGCTGCACTGAGTCCGATGATGCTGATGAGGTGGTGGTTGTGGAAGTGCCCTCCATAATGGGCATATCCAGGATAATGAAGTCTAAGGTCAGCAAAGTTGGGAAGTGGCACCTGCAACTGACAATGACACTCCGTTTTCACCTCTCTCTCGAATTCTAAATCTTTGATCAAAACAAGATGAATGGTAATAAGCATGAGAACTTTAATACAAAATCAACATGCTGAACATTATCTACTAATAGTGTGAACAGTCTTCACTCCTGACGACTCCCCACTACGAATACTAATTTTTTTACAATTTGTAGAAAAGCCCCAACCACCCTCTTCCTGCAGCTCACATACACACTTTATGCAATACATATACACTTTATGCAGCAATTCTTGCCTTGAAAGACTGCACAGCTACAACTACGGTTATAAATTTATTATGAACATCCATTCATAAAAATGATTTTCAGTAACATACCTCTCTGATAATCTTTTGCATAAACACTTGTTGAATGCAATATATTAGACCAATTTAATATTAAAATTTTTTAAAACAGGAATAATTTTAAGGTAAATGTCTGGTATCACAGCCTAGTGGTTGCTTAGGACAGCAAAGTGAAAATGGCTCAACATGACTAGGATATGTGGAAGGAAAAGCCCAATTCTCTTCTTCCATTGCCTTTTAACTTTCCTGACCAATCAAATATCATAAAATTATTGTGTAGGCAAGGTGACATCTCCTGTCATAGGAGCTAGAGAGCATTAAAGCTATCTTTTGCTCATAAGCTAAGCACACTAATCAAAGGGTGTTGTTCATGCTTGCTGTGAAAACAAATAAGCTCCTTGATCCTGGTCAAGCATGGGGGCAGGGGTTTTGCAGCAACTTGCAGATTACTTTGCACTTACTGCAAGACATACTTGGTGCACTGTGAGAACTAGTTATCTAGAGTTATTCTACATCACATCAGTCCTACAACTTGGAAGCTTACCTTCAGTGGGTGTGAGAGCATATGAAAGTAAAAAGTAAATAACACTTCACGGTCTAGGGTCTAATTTTCATGATTACTCAATTTTCACTTCATCCACTCACTATAAAGATAAAAGTCTGAATCTGACAACAAGTGTATACCTATTAGCTTGAGTATTGCTTCTGTGGTGGTGGAGGGGCCTATTCTATGCCAGATTACAAATTTTATCACATCATGACTCAACTCCGTATGTCAAAAGCATCTCGACCTCCTTTAGGGGAGGGTCTGACCCATGGCCGTGTATAATACAAGTTCGTGCTTTGACCCACTTGATTTGACCTGCGTACACAGCCTGCTCGTTACCTCCCTCTCTCCTGTGTTTACACGCGCCTAAGCGGTCTGTTGTGACAGTAAGTGTTTGTTTCGAGCAAACTTTGCATCTCCGGAAGCAATGATTTTTAAACATAAAAAAAGCGAACTCAAGTTCTGTCTGCTCTGCCCATAATGCCTGTCCTTATACCCTCCACCTCCCTCCTCCAGCTTATCAAGCACACCTCATTTGCACCTGGTTGGTATGCTTCCAACAAAAGATGGCGCTGATCAGGTTTATGTGTCGGTCGGGTCAACAAAAACTCCATTCAGCGCAGGATCAGGGTAAAACGAAAGACCGCAGAAATCTAGCAAGGACAGCACAGTAGGATAATCATGGTTGGCACAAAGAAAGTCAATGGAAGGAGCTGTGGGCAAGATACACACAAAACTAAAAAAAAAAATAATAATAAAATTTTGAAAATAAAAGCAGGCCCACTACTTATTTTGTGGCTCACAATGCATGATGAAAGAATATGGGACCTGTGATCGACCACCTCAAATGGCTCCAGACATGAGCGAAATAAATGCGAGGGGATTCAGTTTCTATAATGTTTGATTAGTGAGACCAAGGGATGTGCTGTAGCCGAGGCTGCTGGAGACGCACTGTTGGCTGCAGACGTGATGAAACCACCTTCTTGGTAATCCCCAAGTTGATTTCTACTAACTTAAAGCAAAGAATGGGTTGGAATATTTAAAAAAGCCTAAGCATAAACAGATTCAACTGACATAATAATGAAATTTTTGGATGAAGTGACATTCCTGTCATGTAGGTCCTGTTGACAACAATGCAGTCACTTGCAATATTGTGGTCAAAGGGAGGGGCATTGATAGGATATACAGGTAGTTGTTAGCATCATACAATGACCATATACAGAAAGTCCAGAATAGAGGTTGAGCTGTTTTGAATGCGCTGTGCTTGCCCCGTATGACCAAGGTTTTGTTGACAGCAGGCAGGTTTTGACACCAACGACCCGACTGATGAAGGGCACCGTGACACGATAGCTGGGCACAACTATAGCACGTGGCACATGGACAAAGCATTTAGCATGCCTTCTGCTCCAAACAAAGCGGCAATCTTTGCATCCCAAAATAGCTTCAAGAGAAACAACCTTCAAAGGTGTTTTCCTCATGTTTCTATGCTCTCTGTGCACTTAACCTTGAGGATGGTCTCATCCCGCTAAACAACCCTTTTCATGATAAGCAACAAACACTACCTCCTCTCCTAAAATTTAGGCTAATGTCATCTAAACCTTTGCTTCATTTGTGATAATAATGGAAAAGTGTCACATGAAACAGAAATGCCCTTTTTTTCTTATCTCTCCCAAACATTCTAATTTATGTGAGTTTTAATGCAAAATATTTTAAAAAGTAATTTCAAAATTCAGATTCTTCCTCTTAAAGTGACATAATTACAGTAACATAATCACTGGCAAAACCCCATATACCTATAGACTATAGAGTATTAGAAAGAAATGAACTTCACATGCTTGTTTTTCGTATAAGATACTCCTAATTAGGTCAGTGTTGATGTGTAACGAATTATTTAAATACAGATACAGCATTTAGAAGTAATCTAAAGGAATTACAGATGCAAGTATTTAAGATTGTTAGTTGTATTTTATAAGCTACATCACCCAGTCGTCACACCACTCCTCTATTTTATGTTATGCCCTAGCAAGCGCGCGCATTCCTGTCACATGGTAATAGTCCAAGCCTCCCACTACCACCACCAAATCTTCCCTCCCACTCCAAAGGAAGGCAGCAGAAAATCAAGCGCTTGTGAAGTGAGCAATGTCCCTAGTCGTGACTAGAACTCCCTAACTTACCTGTCCCAATGAATGCCTTAATTACTAAGGTATTAATAATTGATTGTAAGAGTTACTACATCATGATACCAGTCACTTGGTACACAACAGTCTACAGCCATTTCTTAGTTACAAAGATCGAATGTTTCTCTTACACATTTCCAATGGTTCCCCCTTGATCCCTGACCCAGCCCACAACAAACATAATTATGCACAAATTCAACAAAAGGTATCGCGATCAGACATCCAATTCAGTAAGAACGCCTGTCTAGTAGAGAGGAGCAAATATAACTATATAGCCATCTAATTACATACGTTACCATAGTCAAGATACTTTAGTACAAGTAATATTCATGGTTAATGGCTTACTCGCACTATGCAGACTGAAGTGACTTGACTGCAGAACAGCACTGTACTTTATAAGGCTACAGCTGCAATTTTGACACACACCACCATCCTCAGCATCACCCGCACACTAACAAACTAAACTGAGGTGGGGGACAAGTGTCAAGGATAATGTAAAATGTGAGGCTGATCTTTTTTACACATCTCTACTTTTGTTCTCTTTATGTCTTTCTTCTGTTTTCTAACAGGTATTTTCAATTGTCTCCTTTTTTTTTTTTTTTTTTGAAGCAGTGTTGGAAGAAGAGATCGCCAAAAGTCCTGTAGCAGGATGAGATCATGGCAGCAAGCTAAGAGTGCGAGCACCACACAGTACTGCTACAGCCAAGAGATCACCAAGAGAAAGAAAAAAGGGGGACTACTGGTGGCTATAGCATGACCACAACCATTCACACCAGAGTCTACACCATCTCAGCAAGTTGGCGCCTGTCACCAATACAGTGAGGGTTGGCTGTCTGGAACACACTGTTCTTTCTCTGTATGTAGCATCTATTTGCAGGGCTGGTTGCCTAACCATGATATAGCCTTAGCTGCTGAGTAAAACACCAATCCCCCCTCCCCTGGCTGAGACTGGCTCATCTGACTTCTGCTGGCTGTAACACAGTTTCAGAATGTAAAGCTTGAGGATAAATACTGCAGTCTTCACACATGTAGTGTGCGACCTTCTGCGGATTAAAAAATATTAATTATACAAGGGGACTCAAAAGATCAATGCACACCTTCCAGACATTGGCCTTCCTCGACTAAACATGGAAGGAACTGCGAACTGCAGAACTCCCTAACTTACCTGTCCCAATGAATGCTTTAATCCTCCACTAAAACCTTACTCTCAAAATATTTCTTGCCATAATACAGACTTTGCAAACATGTGTATCCAGAATAATTTGTACATATAGTACATACACAATAGCTCATCAGCATCCACAGTACAAAGCAAGCAAAGCATTCTTCACACCTTTTGCAATGTATGTTTATTTTTTTTAAATCCCCATGATTATTGCATTGGATTTTCATTTGAAAATTCAGAACTGCTTTAAGAGAACTTAAAACAAAAAACAAAATAACCCCCAAACTGATACTGATTCTCTAGTGTTTCAGTACATCAGAAGCTGGTGTCACTAGCAACACAGAAACTGGGAAGTTGTGCACCCATTTTACTTGATTATTGTCTGTACCCATAATCCACTTGTCTCTCTCTTTAGCAGGCCTGTAAGTCTTTCATCTTCTGAATGCAAGGGAATAGATCAATGACTCTTCATTCATTTTATTACCTGTGATCAAAGACTTTCAAAGCTTTAGTGAACAATTTAAAAAAAAAAAGCCTGATACTCTCTTAGATATCTGTTCAATCCTGCTCTATCACAGTCCATCTGTTAAACCAAAGACACAAGATAAATCAAATGTGTGGTATAAGCATGACTGTAATAGGTATACAGCGCAAATCAGTGAAGAAATACGAGAACCAGAGATATATATGTACAGGGATGTCTGATAAACTAGAGGCATGTGTACAGGCATATCTGATGAACCAGAGATACAATAATCCCTTGCTATATCGTGGTTCACTTATTGCAGCTTTACTGTATCATAATTTTAAAAAAATGTATATAATTCTGTGTTGCAGAGTTTTTGCTATATCATGGGATTTTGCAGTATATAAGTATTTATATAATATTTTTTATTTTAATCATTCAAGTTGTAGCATGCTTCATTGGTGAGTATCTATAAAAAATTGTATATGTTGTTAAAATTACATAGGTTTAAGACTGTAGAAAGTGTTTTAGAGCATAAGAAGTGTTTAATGCCTTAAAATATATATATAAAATAGAATAAATATAATGTCACAACTTGTGGATTTTCACTTATCACAGGGGACTCTGGGACGTAACCCCTGCGATAGGTGAGGGATCACTGAATGCAATTAAAGTATGACACATGAATCAGTCAAATGTCTCACTGAGATATACATGTAGCTGCTTGTATTTGTAAAATTAAAATAAAGGGAAAATCCTCCATGAAGAGCTCTTTTTTTTTTAAAAAAAAGTTCCCCATGTTCACTGCTTTTTGTCACCATGTACTTTTTTTTTGGGGGGGGGGTCTGAATTTTTTTTTACTATAAGCAGCAGACCAAACATGGTATGGCAGGAGTTGAGCTGCTGGTGGTTGATTATGTCTGACCAAATTAACATACAATACAGGTTCAGACAGGCAGACCGGCAGCTTATATTTCTTTGTCAATTAAATCTCTGAAGCCCCTTTCTTGACAGCAACAAACAATGAGTCTTGCAATGTTTTTGTGTAAAGCAATTTGTAAAGCCCATACAGCAAAGTTTCATGCCTATTACCCATACAGTATTTTTTGAGAAGCGTCTGATATATTACAACCTATGCCTGACCTGTTTTTTTAAATAAGTATTTGATACAAAAGAATGTATTTTATGACTGATGATACATAAAGTATAATTAAAAACAAAACAAAATATGTATATGGGGAGGAGAAAGCATGTAAAATAGAAGCTTATGTACCTTGATATTAAGACTTTATGATGTTCACAGCCATGGCAAGTGTTTTACTAAAGTGGCATGCTAATCCAAGATCTATGAACCCACACAGCTTAAACCATGTAGGTTTATATGATAAATGGGCAACACCATTGTATAGTCTACAACACCATGCAGCCAAATGTATACTCCAGTTACATAGTGTCCAACCAGTCTTAACACCCCATCAAATACTTCGCAAGTATACAACTCTATGCCATACCAGACAAATCTGTACTCCAATTATGTAGTGTTATAACTAGTTTTCAACATCACACCAGACATGGTGCAATAAACAGTATCTGTAACATGGTATTAATATCTCTACAAATCACATAACACTATTCCTGCACAGCACTAGTAACAAAATTATCAGTGTACTGCATACCACACCCATATACTTCCAACACAAGAGCAGTCACTTAAGAAATGTGAGCTGAGGGTCTGGTATTTGGTGTGATTGTCTTAATGTCTCAATCATGTCTGTAGCACAACCAGTATTTTTTAAATTCCATCTAAACAAGCTGTTCAATGCTACAATTTTACACCTGATCCCTTTAGCAGCACTTTAGCATTATGAGTTATAAGAAATTACATAAACTCATGTGTTTGATACAAGTGGACAAAAGTGATTAACACCAGCTACTGGAGAGGGTGGTTGCAGAGCAGCTTATGACACATTTTATTAATTATGGTTGCCTAGATAAATTTCAGTCAGCCTATCGTCCTGGCTTCAGCAGAGAAACTGCTCTTCTTTGTGTGACAAATGACATTCTTTGTAGTGTCAACTCTGGCAACTTAGTGCTGTTAGTATTACTCGACCTGAGTAGTGCGTTTGACACCATCAACCAGCGCATGCTGCTCCAGAGACTGTCGTCAGAGGCTGGTATCCAGGGCGCTGCACTGCAGTGGATTGCCTCCTATCTTGCCGAGAGATCTCAGAGAGTGATTGTCGGCTCTGCAAGCTCTGAGGCAGTTCCTCTGGTGTGTGGCGTACCACAGGGATCCGTTCTGGGTCCATTATTATTTTCGGTATATGTTTCACAGCTTCGACGGGTAATTGAACGCTTTCAGATGGGACGTCAGTTCTTTGCAAACGATACACAGATTCTGAGCAGTTCCCCCCCCCCCCCGACCCGGCAGTGGCTAGGAATGCGCTTCAACGACTTGAATCTTGTGTTGCGGTGAAGGCGTGGATGACCAGCAATCGTCTTAAACTCAACGACGACAAGACAGAAGCGTTACTGTGTGGCCCCAGGGCCAGAAGGGAGCAGATTGGCATTAGTGCCATGCAGGTCGGTGATGCCTCCATAGCCTTTGCTGATTGTGTACGGGACCTAGGGCTGTTTATTGATGCAGAGCTCTCCATGTTCTTATAACCATGTTAGTTCTGTTGTGGCTAAGTCCTACTACTTTTTGAGGACTTTAGGTAGACTACGGCCCATGCTGACTCAAGCTGCTGCCAACTCACTTGCTATGGCTACCATCACATCACGATTGGACTATTGTAACAGTGCATTGTGGGGTATACCTGCTACTCAGTTGGATCGACTCCAAAGAGTTCAAAACACAGCCGCCAGGATTGTCACCCGTGCAAAGTCGTCCACTGAGCACATCACAACTATCCTACAGAGCCTTCACTGGCTCCCAATGAACAAGCGCATTGACCACAAAGTACTTTCCATTGCTCAGTCCTGCATGTCTAAAACTGCTCCTGACTATTTGCAAGAAATAGTTCCTCCGTACCAGCCGTCACGTGGCCTGCGCTCAGGCTCCCAGTCACACTTCTGTCTCCTTGCAGTGGAAGACACCAACAAGAAGCGCACTGGAGCCAGGGCCTTCAAACACGCGGCACCTAAGCTGTGGAATGCTCTGCCATCGTCACTCTCCACCATCACCTCACCAACCACGTTTCGCAAAAAACTGAAAACCCATCTGTTTCTTTCAAGCCAGTCTTAAACTACCAAGAAACACTTTTGTCTATTTTTTCTTTTTTTACTTTTCCTGGTGTTTTATATATTTGTTCACTTTATTTGTTCTACATTTGTTCTTTTTTCTGCGCAATGAGCATTCTTCGGAATGGATACCTGCGCATTACAAATCATCATCATCATCATCAGTTGTACAAGGGGAGGGAAGTGACATGCACTTCAAAGTGACAAGGGGAGAGAAGTGACAGGTAGTTCAACCAGAGAGCTTAGATGTACATCTAAGCTCTCTGGTTCAACTCATTTTTTAAATTACAACATCCCCTCAAGAAACAGATAACATTATTATGTTAAAAAATATAATAAAGGCTCCTTATATTTGTGGAATACTTAGGCTCTGCAGGTTTTTACTGTAAACCTCCCACTTTCTGCCTGATAGAGCATAAATTACACAGACTGCACTTACAACATACTACATAGTGACAGGGTACCTCCAAATGCTTTAACCCTACCTTTCTTTCACCCTTCTATACATATTTTGCAATGACTTTTGCTGGGCAATATGCTCACCTGGGCACATCTGATGGTGTATGGATGTTTATTACTTTATCACCCACAAAGTGGGAAATAATGTCAAAAGCATTTTCCTTTTCTGACTTTACATGTTTTAATGCAGCAAGTTTCAAGTTCTTCTATATAGTAATCTTTTCTTCTCTACACCTTTTTTTAACAAATGGCCTTATTCTAAAAATGTATAATTTTAAATACACTGCCTTCTTTATTATGTTGGGGTTTTTTTGTCTTAAAATGTTTTGTGCATATCATTTAGTGTTATGATCTTTATCTTTTTCAAGGTTTATTGCACTTTGTCAAGTCTTTGTCTTCTATATTCTAGTTTGGTTAGTATTTTATATAATATATTTTTTAATTTGTTAATTCTTTTTAACTTAAACCCAAGCATGAGGCAGAAAACGTGCTGGTGAAAGGAATGTAAAACATAAAACGAGAGGAAACTGTCAAGGAACTACATTTATTTTAAACCTCACACTGGTAAAAGGTAAATTGATTCCAGCAACAATGCTATAGCTATCACAAAGCGTGTTCTAGAGGTTTTGCAGATGGTTAGTCTACTAATACACAGTTACTTTTAAGTCAGCGATATTCACTATTTTATTTTAAGCTAAGGGCCTGACAGAAAACAAGAAATGTCTAGATGGTGAGGAGGGAGACAATCGTACACGGCTTTTGTCCTACGGAGTTACACGCTCACAACATCCTGACAGACAGACAGTGAGAGGTGTTACAGTGACCAAACTATCTCACGCCCCACAAACTTCCTCAATGGCAACGACTTCTTGCCGACATTTAAATGTGGGTGAGGGTTAATCCTAACGCTAACAACGTGTCTCGCTGTCACTCTACTGTCCCACAGCATCCATCAACAACAGTACCGTCAATGTTGTCGTCACTGAAGTTCTGCTCTAACATTTTTTAAAGAGGTAGTAAGCAGATAAGCAGAGGATGAGTGACGATATTACAGCAACAAGATATCACAGCAAGAAGCAGAGGATGAAGTTTATAGCGCACGAGGCACTCACCACGTCTCCTTTCGCTGACATACACCGCCATCCCAACACCACCACACACAGCAGCCACAGCAGACCGCCCATCCTGCGAAGTTTCGATGACAGGAACGACGACAGCCAGTGAAGACGTCACACACGCTCACCTCGGTGTCACGTCACCTGACCTCAGCGTGAATTCCGCACGCAGCTGCAGTTGTTGTGTTCACACACACGGCCCGGATGAGACGATTGTTGGCGGGCGGACTAGTGTCGTACCCACCCACCCCATGCTAGTGAGGTTACAAGCCGTCTAGCCGTCTGTCGCACCACGCACCACACCAATGCCGCATGCACTTTGTTTAGATCCCGCCAGGCGTCTGAAAGATGATGGGAGACAGGTCAAAGTGCACACACTGCACCGTGTGTCGGCTCACACTCCCATCACACCTGCTCCCAGCAAACTTTCAGCAACTAACGTTTCGAAACTGAAGAGTGACACTGATCCCCGAACGATTGACCTCTGCTCAGCTTCTTGTATAGGGTTAGGGTTCAGTTTTGTACGTTATCCACGATCATGGCAGTCAAGCAAACGACCGCACAGACACAAAGTCAGTCACTCACAGCCTGGTGTGACACAAGCTGCTCAGCAAGCTTCACCTGTGGGATTTGTCGTCCTGCGCGCTGAGCTGTAGTCCACCATGTCGCTGTCTGTCGCCTTCTCTCACTCAGGCTTTCACTACTTCGACAGTCACTACACCCGACGACAGTTGTGAACAGTGGTGCAAGTGTTGCCCCCGCACCTATAGTCACTACAGTCTCTTGTCTCCACTGTGATGGCCTGGCAGGTGCTAAGTTCTTCCGCTATCATGTGCTCACCAAACGCCGCGCTTCGGTGCAAAAGTGTATCCTTTTATACAAACAACTGCCAGCGACATCTATCTGCTGAGGTCAAGCCTCGTGAACTCTGGGCTTGCAGTTTGTACTGTCTGGCGCGAGCCTCACCTCCCATGCCGCGTGTCGTCTAACCCCCCGCAATAAAACTTCTCTCTGCCTCGCAGTCCCTGACCTACACCTTTACTTGGCGCGAGCAGGTGAGCAGGTGAGATGAATGAGAAGCGACGTTTGACAAAGAAGCTGTGACCGCCACCCCTCGTCTCCTCCTGTGCTTCACGCGCTCCTCCTGCCCAATCGCTGCAGGCCTGGCGCGGGAGGGGCGTGGTTAGTCGGACCAAAGACTGGGTGCGCACCTACTGAATGGGACCAGGGTACCCGAAAAAGCTCGCAGCAGCGATAGTCAAGCTTTCCTAATGTGCGCGTATGTCCTATGTGCGCGTCCTTTGAAAGATTTCTCTTTCAGCAAATTTCTTTTTAAACTGGCATTTCATAAAAGTTAACAAGCTGCTGAGCGACTGCAGCAGTAACGGACACATCATCCAAAAAGCGGCAGCCGGAGTGCAACTATAGCCTCCCCTCCCCCACCCGATAGCTGCATATAGTCCCGAGTTTATCTGCCTTCCACTGAAGTTAATAACGATGTCAGCGAGGAGAGATTGATGAGTGTGACATTCCATTTGCTGAAAGTTAAATGTAACAAGCGTACACCCGAAGGCTTAAATGTAACAAGCGTACACCCGATGAACGTACCCGTTCTACACTCCGCAAACGCAGTTGCCTCCCTTGTAAAGGGGTGTACTGAAAGGCTTGGTGAATGAGCCTGTCCAACACGAGATTCAGACTTTGTCCATGCATGTCTGTAACAATGTAATGTTCACAAAGCTCAATTAGAGAACAGAATATCACTACTGTTACCTGTTGTCATTAATTATGCTCAGAATGTTGAAGGGAGGTAGGTTTTTATTGTATCTAGATTAATTTTACTTGCGGCGTCAGGTATGTTTCTATTGTAACTTTACTTGAGGGGGTCAAGTATGTTTCTATTGTAATTGACTTGAGGGGGTCAAGTATGTTCCTATTGTAATTGACTTGAGGGGGTCAGGTATGTTCCTATTGTAATTGACTTGAGGGGGTCAGGTATGTTCCTAATCTATCTACACAGGTGGGTAAATGATTATTCGCAGTACAACTATAAACTTTATCTCAATAAAGATAAAAAGCTTATAATTACATTATTTTTCGACGAAGTCCTTTTATTTTTGTCAGTGAACTTCTTCTAACGTTGCATAAGTTGCTAGATGTGCTTATTATGTTGCACAAGTTGCTAGATGTGCTTATTATGTTGCACAAGTTGCTAGATGTGCTTATTATGTTGCACAAGTTGCTTTATGTCCTCAGAAGACTGTGAGCCTCGCACTCGCCGCTTCCTCTAGTTTTTATCGGAGAAGAATGGACTTCCTAATGCAGTGGTGCGGAACCTCGTTAACTGCTGCGGGGCCGTTTGAACATTTATAACATCATTTGCGGGCTTTCTCAATTTTCAACTAATAAATTAGCCTGCTATAGTTGGTTACATAGTAGTCTCGCCACAAATTATTGTGTCAACACTTTTGAAGCTGGCATCGCAATACAGGCTGCGAGAGGCACACGTGTCAGTCCCGTCGTGCACAGTGCACTCGTATATGTTTGCTCTCTACCCCGTAAGGCAAGGGTGGGCGAAGTTTTCTGTTTACGGGCCGGTCTCAATATTCTTACCTATGCAGCGGGCCAGTAAAATTTGAAAATATCAGGCCATGTGACTACACAACACACCTAGTAATAATGGAATGGACAACACATGAGTACACAATGACAGGTGTCCAGACACTTAATCCCCAGACACTTAATCCCCAGACACTTCATCCCCAACGCTTCGTCCTTAAAATGAAATTTTAACTATAAAAATTATGAAGCCAGCGAAAAATTTAACTGAAATTCAAATAATTATCTTCATATAAACATCACAATAAGTTTTACAATTAAAATACTTGAACTAATGTTGTAGATATTCAAATGACGTTGAAGTTAATAGCATGATTTAAATATTATTAATGTATTTCAATATTTATTTTAATTGTGAAACTTATTGTGATGTTTATATGAAGATAATTATTTGAATTTCAGTTAAATTTTTCGCCGGCTTCATAATTTTTATAGTTAAAATTTCATTTTAAGGATGAAGCGTTGGGGATGAAGTGTCTGGGGATGAAGTGTCTGGGGATTAAGTGACTGGGAACCGCTGTTGTACTTGATAAATTATAGTTTAATGAAATTAAACTAGGCTAAATAAAAAATATGAAAACAAGCGCACTTCACATTTTGGAAGACGGCCTGGTCCAAAGACATCCGCAGGCCGCATCACTTGCGTAGTTTGGCCAGAGAGGGTAGATATCTACCCTCTGTGGTTTGGCCACCACTGCCATAATGTGTTCTTTGCTTATCCCTCAAAATTAATGTTGTTGCTATCATTGGTCAATATTAATTTGTGTACTTTAAGTCGAATGAATATTGTCCAACGAAAAGGATGTTTCATGAAGGTCATCAACGAACTGCTAGAGATGGTTGACGAAAGGAAAGGTGACACAGGTGTTTGCACCAACGGGAGACAACCTGTGTAATCAGTTACGCCTGCGATTGCGATTACGAACTCGAAAGACAATTTATTGGTCTCGTCCTTCCACCGGGGACTTCGCATGTCCCTTGGAGCATAGGTTGGCAAACATGGCGAGCGCGCAGCTGTGTGGTGACGTGGAAGGGTCATCATCAAGCTTCAACAGCTCCGACCGCCTGCTTACAGCGCCCTCCTTGAAGCTCGTGCGGTATTCATCTGGTGTTTGAGCGCACGAGGAGCAGGCGTGCGGGATGGCCACAGACTCCTGGTGGGTAATCTCTACGACTACACTGCCCCTTAGTCTCTAGGGGGGAGACAATGTTTACTGGCGGTCTCGCTGGGAGACAGCAACAAGCACTTTCCAGCCTCCCTTTGGCTTGGGGACCACATGACGCGCGTTCTTGAAAATGTCACGTGACTGCAGGACGTGCGCATGCCTGGGAGCGGTGTTAGAGTTCATTGTCTCCCAGCAGTTGACTGTCAACATGGAGGGTAGACGGCTGAGCAAAAGATAAAAAGAGTTATGTCAGTCAATTTCTTCTTTGATCTGAGACCTTAGAAATGAGCGGTCCCGCGCGCTGTCCCAGGGTCGAATGTCACATCCTGTCCCAGGACTGTCCCGCCACTTACTGCCCCAGCGTTGAGCCTTATTACGGTCCCAGGGTTTCCCACTACATAGTGTCATAGGTTGGTACCCCACATCCTGTAACATGATTGTCCCACCACAGTGTCCAAGGACTGGGTTGGTGGACAGGTAGCTATGTTACAGCATCCATCAAGACAGGTAGCTATGTTACAGCATCAAGATAGGTAGCTATGTTACAACATCCATCAAGATGCCCTGCTAAAGCATTTAGCGACAGGGTTAATTCCCTTGAAGCACCCCAGGCTGGCAGTTCTGCAACACGTGAGTGAAGGGTGTACACTGTACAGTCTGTTACTCAAGGAAGGTCTGAAGTGATCGCTTAGAGCAGTGGTCATAATGCACTTGTCACGACAGGTCGCTCTGTCAGCTGTAGACTGTAGAAGGTTTTGTATATATGCGTGCAGAAAGGCTGAGTGCGCATGACCCTGTGACCCTTGGTCTCCAGTTTCGTCCTGTGTCACGGGGTCGAGTTGAATGTTTGCCCGAGTGGCGCGGGCTCTGTACAGCGCCACCTGCGCCCACCACGACGGCAATGACGTCATAGCGTGCCGAGGGTGGCTGACCTGACCAAGATTTAGTGAAACCCTACCCGGGTCTCAGCATGACAGCTGGATGGCGGCTCGGCTAACGGTAGGGTGCTTCGTCCTCTGCTCCAGAAGGTAGCTCCTGGCACCAGGACAGGGTCCCCCCTGCATGTTTATTAGTTGTGTCACGAACAGATGGCAGTATGTTAATTAGTTGTGTCACGAACAGATGCCAGTATGTTTATAACTTTATTAGTTGTGTCACGAACAGATGGCAGCATGTTAATTAGTTGTGTCACGAACAGATGGCAGTATGTTTATAAGCTCTGTCACACGTAGATGCCAGTGTGTTTACTAGCTGTGTTATTAATATAACAACATAGTTATTAGTCATGTCACGAATAGATGCCAGTATGTTTATTGTGTGACGAACAAATGCTAGTATGTTTATTAGTTATGAGAGGAATAGATGCCAGCATATTTATTAGTTGTGTAACGAACAGATGCCGGTGCAAACAAAAAGGAAAATCTTTGGAGAGATATGGAAGGGGAGGACTACAGTCGAAACACGCAGCGACTCGACACAAGCAACGCAGCCACGTGACTGTTGTACGTTTGTACTGAGGCCGTCCAACATGCTGATATACTGTGATATAAGGGAGCTGCACCTGTTGATGTTTTGAAATATTGAAAGCTCTACCTGTTGATGTTTTGCAGTATTGAAAGCTGCACCTGTTGATGTTTTGCAGTATTGAAAGCTGCACCTGTTGATGTTTTGCAATATTGAAAGCTGCACCTGTTGATGTTTTGCAGTATTGAAAGCTGCACCTGTTGATGTTTTGCTGTATTGAAAGCTGCACCTGTTGATGACTACAATGTAAGGCAGTTGTACCTGTTGATGCCGCAATGCGTTTCACTATCGTGACTCAAAGATGTGATACAATATAGGATCCTATACAACCACGTGATACAACCACCAATCTAGCGATGCGTTTCGACCAGGGGGAGGTTACAATGTAATACGACCACAGGAAGGTAACCATGTGATATGATGACAGGGAGGTAACCATGTAATGCGACCAAAGGGAGGTAACAATGTGATACGACTAACTGCGTCACGTGGGTTGGGGGAGCCCCGATGTTTCTGACAAAGACACAACACTTTCTTTGTATTGTTTTGTCGTTTACTGCTCACTGTACTGTAGGAATTGTCCCCGAGGGCTGTCGGCCTCTGTATTCACACCCACATTGACAACACGTTCACTATTCACTGTTCCAAATGTGAACCCGTCCCATAAGTTCCGTATCACACTGACCACACATCCCATGTATCCCATATCACCTCAGTAGCTGGCTCGGAGCAGGTCCAGAACTGATTTCTAGGTCTGCAGAAGCAGAAGTATATAATATATATCTAAAATGACATGGACATCCTCACAGATACTCTATCTCTCTCTACCCACCTCTTTCCCTCTCTCGGGACTTGCACTTTGAGAGAGAATGCCCATCATATCTTAAACTAGTCTATATACAGACTATACCTATAAACTATAGACTGCAGACTATATACTATAGGTATACTATAGACTAAACCTAAAGACTGCAAACTGTACTGGACTACAGACTATATCTCTACAGTCTAGACTACATACTACAGTAGAGTGTACTGGACTACAGGCTATATCTCTACAGTCTAGACTACATACTATACGTCTCGTGGTAGACTGCACTAGACTACAGGCTATATCTCTAGAGTCTAGACTACATACTTCAGTAGACTATGCTGAACTACAAGCTATATCTCTAGAGTCTAGACTACATACTACATATACTACATATATGTATCACATGGTAGCAGCCGAACCCCATTCCATCATTCTAAAGCAGGCGAGTAAACGCGACCTTTCGTAGGTGTGGATGACCACCAAGATGGCGGTAACACTACAAGCGTTTTGTTTGGTAGCCAGAGGCGTGTCAACAAAAACTGATGGCATGGCTGCGACAGGGAGGGAGGCCGATAAGCGGGGCTTGTGATAAGCGAGGCGAGTAAATCATTGTCACGCCAGGCGAGCGAAGATCAAGAGGCTGACAAGTACTCAGCTCTCGGCGCCATTTGATTGGATGTAATCGCTAGATCAATGAGCCTCGATTGCCAACAACGACTTGTCAACGACCCAGACTACAGTCTCTACAGTCTCTACACACTCGTTACAAGTGCTGGGTGTAGCAATGAAGACCATGGGGAGCCCCTCTCGCCGCCAAAAGGTAGTCTTTGTGACTGGGCCTTTCGTTGGAGGCGAGAGAGCAGTGGACACCTTGACACAGATGACCCAGCCTGCCGAGGGTCGTAGCGAGCACGAGTTACAGCAGCAGTCTTCTGTCCTGCTGTCACAAATAATAAACTGACGGGTCAATCATAAAACTTCTGCGATCAAACCAAGTTCGTTTAATTTTAAATTGAAATGACTGGTTTGAGACCGTTATGTCTTTCCCTCAATTTGAAAGTCTACTGGTGTCACTGTGCACAGGTCAACACCTTGACATCAAGGGTTAGCCAGGGCCGGCGCTAGGCTGTGTTGCGCCCTAGGCGATAGAAAAATTCTGCGCCCCCCCCCCCACCTCACAAAAAGTGAACCATGTTATATCATTTATTTTGCAGTTTATTTAGTCCTGTCATGAAATTGATGCTTAAAACCTCACTTTCCTTGTTTTTTGTTGTGCAAAACTAGTTATCAGTTCCTTCAGATTGAGTGCATTTGCCAAGTCATGCTCAGTAGATATGGTGGCCAGCCCAGTCACTCTCTCTTGCAACATTGTTGATCTCATATAGTTTTTAATTAATTTTAATTTTGAGAAACTCCGTTCTGCACTGGCAACAGAAATTGGAAGGGTCAATAAAATTCTGAGAGACACTAACAACATGTCGGCCAATATCAAATAGCTTATGTTGGATTATGAATATTAAGACTTCTTTGGGGTTCATTGTAGGCTTGGGAAGTCTTCTAGCCACAACCTGTCATTCAGAACAGAGTTCCTCCGCTTCAATGTCTTTGCTGTCTCTGTGCTTTAGTGCCTTTGCCAAGACCTCGCAAGATAGTAGAATGTCCTTCCTTTGTTTTTCAGAAATGCTTTGGATATCATAAAGAAATCCAAATAATGCACTGTGCTCCTGAATCTGTTTAAATCTGTCTTCAATGGACGCAGTTCAAACAAGAAAGCTAGGCTTAAATATCACCAGTAATGATTGCGGCGGTTTGTCTCAGAACTCAACACGACTGTGATGTGATAAAGACCACAAGACTGTCACGGACCCGTTTGTGCAATGAAAAGTTTTGCAAAAAGTGACACCACCGCTATCGCAACCCGTTGCATCCACACAATCAAAATAAGCACTGTAAGAAATAAGGAAATGAAATTAATGTGAAGAAAGACATATATCGTGTTAATAAATGATGGGTAGAGAACGCAAGACACAGAGAGTAAAGTGTGATGACCCAGTGTCATTTGTTAATGAGCTCAACACTTTCTACGCGCGGTTTGATGTGAGAGACTTCAGCAATGAAGCAGAAAATATCTGTTCTTCACTGTCGGCAGCCACTGTCACCATCTGTGAGGGAGATGTTGTCAGAATTCTCTCTCATGTGAACCCACGTAAAGCTCCTGGACCTGACCACGTGAGAGGCAAAGTACTCAAAGAGTGTGCTAGTCAGCTGAGTGGTGTTTTTTACCAGACTTTTTCAGCTCTCCCTTGACTCTCATAGTGTCCCCGCGGTGTGGAGAACATCCACAATAATACCAGTGCCAAAGAAGCCTCATGCTACCAACTTGAAAAAGACTTTCGACCTGTGGCTCTCACGTCTGTTGTGGCCAAGTGTTTGGAGAGAGTTGTGGGAAGATTGTTAATCCCCACCATGGCTGATCGCCTGGATCCTTTGCAGTTTGCCTACAAGCCACGCAGGGGGTGTCTGATGCAACTCTCACGCTTTTAAATACTATCCTACAACACTTGGACACTTCTGGCACCTATGTTCGGGTCCTGTTCATGACTTTTCCAGCGCCTTCAACACGGTCCAGCCACACCTTCTTGTACAGCGCCTACTAGACCTGGATGTCAACACTGGCCTAGTTCTATGGATCAGATCATTCTGAAGGACCGACCACAGAGGGTGGGTTTCAGAGTTCCACCGACAGGTACTATAGGGTCCAGCAGCTCGTCTGACGGAGTTTATTTGTCAGTGGATGGAATGATTCTGTCAGATGAGCAGTCCTCAACACGGGTACCCTCAGGGATGTGTGCTTTCCCCATCCTGTTCTCTGTATATACAAATGGGATTACTAAACAGTGCTATTCTCAAACTTGTAATATGCAGATGACATGGCCCTTGTGGGCTGCCTGAAAGACGAGCAGTCCCTGTCACAGTCCTGGCCTGTGTGGGGGAGCTGGAGGAGTGGTTTGACCGCAGCTTTCTGGATCTGAACGTTGACAAAACGGAGGAGATGGCCTTGGAAGAGCCTACGAAGGAAGAGATGGCACAACCCCTCTCTCCCCACCACTCCAAATCAAGGGACAGCAGGTTCAGAGGGCTGCTGTGTTTAGGTACCTTGGTACAGTGATCGACGGCGAGGCTCTCATTTAGTGATTCACGTGAACCAAGTGTACAAAAAGGCCCAGCAACGGCTGTACCTTCTGAGGAGACTCGCAGCTTCGACGTCAGCTCTGGGTGCTGGAGACTGTGTACAGGTCTCTTGTTGAGAGCAGTCCTCTCGTTCAACATCGCTGCCTGGTATGGTCACTACTAGTCAAAGACAAGGCAAGGCTGGCCAGAATCATCCACCAGGCAATAAAATTATTGGTCAAGCACAGCTGCCACTTTCTGATTGTACTTCATGCAGTCAGAAGGATGGCACATAACATTCATTATTCGGACCTGAAACACCCTCTCCACACCAGCTTCCAGCTGTGCCCCTCAGGCAGGCGCTATAAGGTACCACGCATAAGGAAAGCTGCTACCAGAGGTCCTTCGTGCCAGCAGCATCACATCCTAAATAAAGGCAGACAAGGACTCAGGAGGAATCAAACAGAGACTGAGAAAGAGTGAGTGCTGACATCGTTTGTCAGCCATCACCTCGTGTGTCATTCTTGTCAATGACATTTTCTGGACGCAGCCGCGGTAAAGTTGAAGAAAAATGAACAAATAGCAAAAAAACAACTGATGCAATGCTTACGTGTCATCTACGGTGTCACCGATCACCGCAACTAAAAAATATATCCATGGTATTCATATTGCCATGGCATAGCGTCGCACGAACTGTTTCATCCTACACTTTGTGCGAGTTTGTTGCCTGTCTTGCGGTAAGTCGCTGCGATCTGCGCGGTTCGGACACGATAGGGACTGGTCATTTTCTGGTACTGTCATCTGACACCACAGACACTGTTACTTCTGGCACCACAGCATTGTCACAAAGTTCTGTGGTGATGGTTTGGAAGAGTAGCATACCACCCTGGCGTTTCCTCTTCACTGTCGTCATCCTGAAGGTATGGCGCCTCCGCAGTTGAATGTCCTTTATCTTGGAGTATAACAAATGATCGTCTAGGTACACAAGAAGGACTGAAATTAAAAAATTCGGCATGGTGGTCTGCATTAACCTCTGGAAAGTGGCTGGTGTGGACGTCAGACCCATTGGCATCTGGAACGGGCGTGTTGCCAGCGGCCCTAGCCAGTCCTTTTGCTGACAATGTCTTCTCAAGATGAGCTTCATGCACGGCTGCCTGTACTGCCTGCGCCACATCTGCGGTAGAGTCCATTATCGATCAAGAACGTTCTTCCCTAGTAGAAGCGACACGCGCCTCCTGCGCTCACTTGTGACACATCGACCAGGTCCTTGACCACCAGGATAGGAACGTCCCTCAGACGCTGGCCGTAAACATGTCCACCACCGCCACTCCTGAGTTTGTTTTAGCTGTAAGTCCTGTATGTGCCCCTCGTGCCCACTCGTCAGTGACCGTCGTTACTCACTGCCGGTGTCGAGCAAACGCCATCACTCTAAGCATAAATGACAACCTCCGCCGTCGGACACTTTCCAGTCAGGCCAGCTACACTTTATTTCCCTGTCATCCTGTTACGGAAACGGGGGCAGTCACTTTCGCTGACCGTCGGGCTGCAGTCCTCCGAGATGGTGTCAATCGCCGCTACTTCGACGCTCTGCGCCGCCTTCTAACCTCGCCTGCTTAAATTCTGGAGCTTCGCGGCGTATTCGTCGACCACCTCATCACGTTGCTGTGGCACTGAATTTTTTTCTTTCCGTTCGCCGTACGCTCCACTAGGACACCCAGATCTTTCTCGGCGTATCTCTTGCGTCATGCGAAAGCATCAACACTCGACGTCTGGCAGGTCCTCCAGCGAGCTCAAGATGTAACCACGAGCCGCATCTGACACATCGGTTTAGGCGAGAGCTAACTCGACCTCTGTTTCAATCTCGTCGACACTCGTTGGTCCACCGGCAAACTACTGAAAGCGGACTAACTAGTATGCTCGTAGAGCCTCTGCCCACCCAACGGATAGCATCATGGTCCTCTCTATGTACTAATCTTCTGTCGTTGGCTTCTGCCCGTGATGAACAAATGTTTCTTTTTGTTAAGCAGTGCTTTTAGGCCCTTGGTCACCCAAGGTTTGTTGTTAGGATAAACATACACTGCTTTGATGGACTGGTGCAATCAACACTATTTTACTCCTCACTTTTACTTCTCACTGTGTGTTAAATGTCTGTATGGGTATGTGAGCAAAGACAAATTTCTGTCCTCCTGGGCAGACAATAAAGTCTGTTTTGATTTGATTTGATTTGATTTTGATAAAATATATACAGCTATGTCACAGTGTATAAAATTCATGCGAACTTATCTTTACAAACTCTCATGAAGTGGCTGTAGGACAGCAGCACTGTTCAGTCTGGCACGGCTCAATGCAGTTCACAACCTTCACTGACTCAGCTGTGGAAGGATGATAGCTCCAAGCACCCGAACAGACGATTACAAAGTAAGTTCAAACAGCAGCACGAGATGTCTGCAGCCGCTCAGAAAAGTGAGGTTTTCACATCGTCCAGTGGGTTTTAAGTTCAAAGTTACAACTACCTCTTCCCACTCTGGCTGTCCAGCCCTGGTAATGTGATCTGACTTTCTTTAAAGTGGTAGAGATTTATCTCTACCCTTCTCCACTAAGCCACCCCACTGAGGTCCTTTCAATCTTTCTCTCTTCTCTCTTTCTCATCTCACAGACAACTATCAAGTGACATCGCACCACCTTCTTTGTCCAGTCTTCTAATCTGATCCGACTGGTCATTAACTGTGACAGATTTATCGCTACCTGTGGGCCTGCCTAGGTGGCACCTCCATCGGCAAGTGCTTTCAATCGTTCTTTTCTTCTTCATCTTACAGATGAACTAACAAGTAAAACCGAACTGACTACATGTTTGATGCTTAAAAATAGTAGAAAAGTGGTTTTCTGAAAGAACTCATTACGACCAGAGGCATTAGAACCCAGAAGTGTCAAAGAATGGCTTATTAAAATTAAATCTTTTTCGAGAATTTGCTGTCAGATTTGATTAATAACTTATAAGTAAGAACTACTTTTTGTCAAGAAAAGGTACGTCTGTTTTTCAATTGCAGGCGTGCATCATACACACATGGATATTGCATGCCTCCCAAATCAGACCTACACTTATGAGTAGAGGGATTTGAAACACTCGTGTAAAAGGCTTTATGGAGTGCACACTGATGGAGACAAGAAATGTGTAGCAGCCTGCTCTGGTCTTATTTTGCTGTGTGGTCTAAAACTCAAGCTATCACAGCTTCCAGCCTCTAGACCACCCTGATAGCAGCTACTTTGTTCCCATCCAAAGTCACACCACACAGCGAGTCACAGGTGGGCGGGCAATGAGAGAGTCTGTCAAGAGAGAGTCTTCTGGACACTAACAATGCAAAGTTGTAAATCATGGTGTCAGCTCCCCAAACAACAGTCCAGTGATCAACACTTGCGTGGTGTCCAGCATAGGGTTTGTTGAAACAGAGAAAGTATATAGACTGTAGGTAAGGTGACCAGACGTTTCGGGGGCGAAAGCGGGACACGTGCCGATGATGGTGTCGTCACCGTCAAAAAACGCCGAAAAAAGTGATTTTTAAAGACAACAGGGACATTTGATGGACTTGCCAGAAAGCCAGAAAGCCAGAAAGCGGGACATTGGGCGTGCCGCCCGATATTCAGGCGGGACACGAGGTCAAAAGCGGGACTGTCCCGCCAAATGCGGGACGTCTGGTCACCTTACTGTAGGTCTTAGTACGCATTATCTCTTAATAACCAATTTCAAATATTCTGTCAATGGAGCATAACAACAAGCTATCCATTCAAACTGTAGACAAACAGATGCACTCTTAGATAATAAAAATAAACATTACAATTTGACAACTAAATTAAGCGTAATATACCAATCGAACAGAAATTTAATAATTAATAAGAAAGTTAAATATTCACGACCATGAGTCACAACAGTAAGTACAAGACTATAGGCCATCAGTGTCAGTAAATAGATACAGTATGCTATAAACTTCAAATGGCTCTACCTTGATGTTTGTCTGCGAAAGACTTTCATACTCTTATTAACTAAGAACGCGTTGGTGACATTAGGTAAGTTCCTTCGGGTTGAAAGTTCGTAAGTGTAATCAATATTGAGCATAAAACAGTTGTCATAACCACAGAGAAATTCGCGTAGCAAACTCAAGTCAGTGTTGTTGTCCCTGATATCAGCTGCAGTGTTTTCAATGCATAAGTGTGGAACCTCTTCAATAGTATGATAGAAGAAAGAAAGGTGAGCTTGGTATTAGTGGAATGTGGTCCAACTTCATCGTAGGGTCCGCACTGACCAGGGCCCCATCCACCAACCCTGCCCTCCGCTGTCTATTCCTCCGCCCTCTTCTTCGCCGCTGGTTAAGCTGATCACTTCAACGTGCGCCCTGTAATAATGGGTTTTGCTGTACTACATCACTACATGAACTGAGAAAAACTCGGTGGTGAAGTCAATCCTAAAGCTGAGGAAAAGGTTGCATTCCACCACGCCGCCCTTCCGAGCCCCTCTCAGCGCCCTTCCCCGCCCTCTACTTGCCTGCCGGTTAGCTGTGTCACTGCAGGTGCGCCTGGGATAATGCGATAGTGGGGTTTCCTGTCATACATTGTACTGAGAACTGCGTGGTGGTCAGTCTACAAGCAGAGGGAAAAGTGTCCTGCTATATCATTTTGTGAAAATGACATTTTTTCCCTAAAATTATTCATTAAAAAAAAAAAAAGCAGGCCATTTTTTCCGCCCCCCTCGGTCTCTGCGCCCTAGGCGATTGCCTAGTTCGCCTAATAGGTAGAACCGGGCCTGGGGTTAGCCTCGGTGCCAGCTATCTCTCTCACTGTCATTGTGCTGTTAGTGTGTGCAAATGGTGCTGTTAGTGTGTTAGCGTATCCTCCTTGCTCCTCCTTACCCGACTGAAAACCCCAACAATTGCAGACATGAGGCCCAGGAATCTGTTGAAAGAGCTGAAAGGGCGGATCTCGTGTCTCCAGCGTTGGCAGTCGGGACTGACAGAAGGTGCAAGAGATAAACACTTCAGTCAATTCGCACTCCTATCAAAACTTCATTCAAGCCGGCGAAACCGCTCATCCACCGCCCAGAGGAAACTGCGTCTGGCTACAGTAGACAGTCCGTGACACGGGCTCCTTGGAAGGTGTGAAACAGGTGAGCGAGGAAAGAAGTCATCACGTGACAGCTGGTGTCACAGTTGAGGGAAGACATGGCGAGCCTAGGATACCCGGGATGTTTTCTAGCGTGGGTTAGACGATACATCCTCGGAATGTAGGAACGCAGTAGGAACGGGTGAGTGGGTTAGTACTGGGGTGTCCCATTACTCTTATTATTCAGGTCTATAAGTGAGGCAAGCAGTTATCATTAACCTCATAACCCTTTCGTCCTTCCTTCGTCCTTTCGTCGTCCTCTCACTTTACCTGATGGGTTCTCTGAACTTCAGTCCTCTCGTTACGGGACTACTGGCGCCACAGCAAACACCAAACATGGACAGAAGACACTGAGGCCTCGGTAGTGTAGTCGTGAAAACACTAACAGCAACCTGCACACACGTCTGGTAGTGTAGTGGTTAAAACACTACCTGCACACAGGTCCAGTAGTGTAGTGGTTAAACACTAACACCACTATCTGAACACTAGTCTGGTAGTGAAGTGGTTAAACACTAACACCACTATCTGAAC
The DNA here is from genome assembly GCF_003073045.1 of Pomacea canaliculata. Taxonomy (NCBI): domain Eukaryota; kingdom Metazoa; phylum Mollusca; class Gastropoda; order Architaenioglossa; family Ampullariidae; genus Pomacea; species Pomacea canaliculata. The sequence goes on from NC_037594.1 coordinate 243,945, forward strand.
ACTAGTCTGGTAGTGAAGTGGTTAAACACTAACATCACTATCTGAACACTAGTCTGGTAGTGAAGTGGTTAAACACTAACACCACTATCTGAACACTAGTCCGGTAGTGAAGTGGTTAAACACTAACACCACTATCTGAACACTAGTCAGAGTTAGCCTGGGACCCCTTAGAAATCGGAAGAAGGGGTCCCTGGGACCCCAAAGAATTTAGCCTTAGCAGAAGCCCTGACTGTAATAATTTGAACCTAAAAGTTTCATGTGTTTCTCAACTGTTAAATTTAATTTTGTAGGATGCACACACCATTGGTTCTCGCTGAGAGCTCGGTTCTGTCCTGACAACAAGACACACACCTCGCTTGGAACGAGATTCTTGGTTGGAATTCTTGTCTCGCTCCACTGGCTACCTGGTGAATGGTGCAATAGCGTGACGTAGTCCACTCTTAGCGTGACGTAGTACACTCAGCGTGACGTAATACATAGAGCAGTATTTACAGAGCTATAAAGTGTCTCCTGGCTATCTAGAGCAGTATTTACAGAACTGTAAAGTGTCTCCTGGCTATCTAGAGCAGTATTTACAGAGCTGTAAGACTTTCTGGCGAACCCTAACCTGAACTCACTGTATTTAGCCGTCAGTGCTGTACACTGTATGTGATGGACACTCCAAGCTTCTTTGCCCGCTTGACTACTTGATCGGCTTGATTCTAATGCCGGGTGGACTTCAAATGAAAGTACCTGAGGGAGGACGACTGTCAAAGTTTAACTTTACTTTCTCTCTCCCTCCCACTCATCTGTCAGGTGAAGTCATTCTTGTCTCCATTTTTCTTGGTTGTCTTGTTTTTCCTCCAAGTCCTGTACATAAGGGCGATAAGGCAGCGCTCTCTCCGCCCTGTAGAGACCTTTACTTATCTTCTTATAAACAAGGTGTTTCTGCCAAGACCCAGCACAATTTATTATTATAGATTGGTTGTAGACAATATACATTGTGTACAGACAACAGGTTGGTTCTAGACAATAGGGATTGCTTACAGACAAAAGACGTCCCATGGTGCAAATCGGTTGTAGGGAGATCGACTAGTGATAGACATTGGGTGTACTAGTGGTAGAGACTGGGTGTACTGGGTGTACTAGTGATAGACACTGGGTGTACTGGATGTACTAGTGATAGACATTGGGTGTATTAGTGGTAGAGACTGGGTGTACTGGATGTACTAGTGGTAGAGACTGGGTGTACGACTAGTGGTAGAGACTGAGTGTAACCGACTATTTTACGTGGTACGACTCAGTGTACCTGAGTTGTGGAACTAGTGCGTAATATAGAGTCTGGCGTGTAACGACTAGTGGTAGAGACTGAGTGTACGACTAGTGGTAGAGACTGAGTGTACGACTAGTGGTAGACACTGGGTGTACGACTAGTGGTAGAGACTGAGTGTACGACTAGTGGTAGAGTCTGGGTGTACGACTAGTGGTAGAGACTGGGTGTACTGCTCGGAAGGACGGTGGTAAGGAGGATATATTAGTACTGTACTACGGCACAGGTAAACTTTCTTCAGTGAACAGCAAGGAGTAGTTTGCAGGAGAGCGCCTGTCCTCAATGAATCTGTTGTCACAGGGTTTCTTAGGGTGGAGAACGTGGAAATGCTGTAGTTTGTAGCATGTGTAAGAAGTGATCTGTCACTCAGAGTGTGCTGTGCGTTTCTAGTCGTGTGTTTGTTTCAATGTGTGTGCGATGAGAGAGACAGTCGAAAAGCGCGAGGACGTCGCATCTTATAGCTCCGCGCGTTACTTTTATTATTTTTGCAGGAGGATGTGCAAGTGGCTGTCAAGGCCTGGCGACACCGGCGAAAACCGTTCTGTGACGTCAACCTGAATGCCGACGTGATCGCTAACTCGTGACGACGCTGATAGGAGGTGTGTGTGTGGCACGCGACGAGATATACCCGACCACACGAGGTCTGCCGCGATTCTTGACGGATCCTGAACGCAACACCCCTCTTTGTATACCTAAGTATTAGTGAACTAGGCACAGGAAAGGCGGCCGGGAGGGCTTGGTGGCCTGGCGAGGCCTACAGTTGGGGGCTTGGTGAGCACAATGCCTTCATGGTCACCTCCAGACACTCCCCTGTAGTCAGACAAGCACCCACTGGCACACAGCCAGCGCCCATGATTCAGCCCGCCAGCCCATAAGGCTCCCCAAAATGTAATGTTCCCATCCACTCCCACAGACAGATCACCTTCCACACTACACTTTCCCTCATAAAGTCACGTTTTGATCACCAGGAAAATATTGACTTTTTTCCTCGACCGCCGTCACGGTCGCTGGCACGGCATAAAACAAACAAACATCCACTTTTCTCGGATGTAAGAAACACCTGCGTCCTGACATGATAGTTTGCACATTTCCATGACAAACTTTCCCCCCACCTTACATCTATAGAAGGTAGAAAGAGCGTTTATTTTCGTCCATTCATGCACGACAGTGGTGCGTGCGGCGCTGTAAATTCTGCCATGGTGAGAACGAGATGAAAGAAGTAAGACGCCCAAAGGCGGGTGGGTTTAAGGACCTCAACGTTACGAAGGTCGCTCACTGACCTCGACTCATGAAGATTAGAAAATCTCGCAGCAACAGTTGAACCTACTTCTGTGGACGTTTATGCATTGACCTTCTTTAGCTTGGGGTTGTAGGGTCTGGGTACAGAATGGGATTAGCGAGAGAATGAGAGGGGGTAGGTTTGCAACAAGACTTAGATAACGGTTAATTCCCGTAACAGAGCTGTGGTATGTAAATCCCATGTAGCCGCATGTAGGAATTGTCTACCTCGTAAGAGGCTGTACATTTTGTTAAATAGCCGACGATGACGTAATACATAGTCCTTGTAAATGTGGTATGTTTGCCCATGACAGGCTCCCTGCAGGTGTTTGTCCCGCTTTCCCCAACCCTTTTTGTTTTTCCAATTTTTGGAGGTCCGCCGATGATGAGGCACTCATATCGAGGGCTGGACCACACTGGTTCCGAGGCTGCCCTGGGAGCTGATCGTGAGAAAGCAATCCTTGTCTCTGCCTCAGAGTCATTTGTTGGTGAACTAGCAGGCTAGCACTTGGTCAGCCTTGGTGACATTTGAGTGGAATCTTGGCTCTCACAAGCCTAGGTCAGCATAAGGCCATTCCCAGCGTGCTTGTCACCTGTATTTTTTCTTGTGTTGAGGAGTAGAGCCTAACCTTCTTCAGAGTGCTGAACCGTCTGATACGTCCTGAGAACAAAGATGGTATGTCCTGACAGTGTGTCTCACTCGACCACGGTTGTTCAAATCCTCCGCTGAGAGTTAGTTTTGGAATGTTGGCTACTCCGGCAATCTGAACTGTGGGGCCACTCTGTGACAGCGCAAAGCCTCATCTCTCCTGGTGGTTGGTCGCAAACAGAAGAGCTGAGGCCGGTAGATAACTAAGATAAGTGTTGGTCACTCACTAGGCGCTGTGAAGCTCTGACACCTGGGTAGTGGGTCCGACCTACAGGTGAGGGAAGAGACAAGTGGTGGCGACGATTGGCGGAGGCATCAACAGATTCTAGACGACAGGAACATCGCAAGAGACTGTGTGTAGAGTGGCGAGTGTGGGTGGTGGTTAAGGTAATTACACAAGTGTCACGTGATCGACGTGATTAGCGATCAGTTATTGTGACCGGGAGCCCTAGAGACTAGCCACATTTGGAATTTTGAAGTAATTGTATCTTTTGTAAGTGATGTACAGTGTATACAACTCCATGAATACCAACTTTTTCTTGTTACACTTCATTTGGCTTGAGTTCATTATTGGGGACACACGCTGGGGGCTCAGAGTCAGACTGGTCATCATGACTAGCAGCCTAGTGGAAGTGTTTCATGGGGCTCAGAGTCAGACTGGGTTATCATTAGTGTAAGTGTTTCATGGGGTTCAGAGTCAGACTGGTCATCATTACTAGCAACCTAGTGGAAGTTTGTCATGGGATCAAGTCGACGGGTGTATGCATGACTAGACAAACCTAGTGAGAGTGTTTATCATGGGTTGCAGAGCTCAGACTGGGTTTATCCATGAGACGTAGGCTAACTTTAGTTGGACAGGTGTTTCATGGGGTTCAGAGTCAGACTGGGTCATCATGACTAGCAACCTAGTGGAAGTGTGTCGCGTATGTCGAGAAATTGCCCGTCAGCACCCAGCAGCAGACGATTACGACACCTCTGGTCATCTTCCTGTACCAGTGAGATTCCCGAGATTCCCGACAGAGTGCATCATGCCGGATATAATGCAGTATAAAAGTCATGATATAATACAGTATAAAACGTCACGATATAATGCAGTATAAAAGTCATGATATAATACAGTATAAAACGTCACGATATAATACAGTATAAAAGTCACGATATGATACAGTATACAAAAAGTCTCACGCATATACATATGGCAGTATAAAATGTCCACATGAAGCAGTATAAAATGTCAAGATATAATGCAGTATAAAATGTCACGATATAATACAGTATAAAAGTCACGATATAATAAGTATACTGATGGTCACGATATAATCAGTAATGAAAATGTCATGATATAATGCAGTATAAACGTCACGATATAATGCAGTATAAAATGTCACGATATAATGCAGTATAAAATGTCATGATATAATGCAGTATAAAACGTCACGATATAATGCAGTATGAAATGTCACGATATAATGCAGTATGAAATGTCACGATATAATGCAGTATAAAATGTCACGATATAATACAGTATAAAGTCACGATATAATACAGTATAAAATGTCACGATATAATGCAGTATGAAATGTCATGATATAATGCAGTATAAAACGTCACGATATAATGCAGTATAAAATGTCACGATATAATGCAGTATAAAATGTCATGATATAATGCAGTATAAAACGTCACGATATAATGCAGTATGAAATGTCATGATATAATGCAGTATAAAATGTCACGATATAATGCAGTGTAAAATGTCACGATATAATACAGTATAAAACGTCACGACATAATGCAGTATGAAATGTCACGACATAATGCAGTATAAAATGTCATGATATAATGCAGTATGAAATGTCATGATATAATACAGTATGAAATGTCACGACAATGCAGTGTGAAATGTCACGACATGTGAAATGTCACGACATAATGCAGTACAAATCTCTCGAGTGTCTACTATTTAATCTGCGCTTCTGCTATGCCACTTGCTTTCTTCTGGATCATTCTTTTCTGCCAGCGCCATGTTGGTGCTTTTCTATGGACCACTACAGCTGCTTGGACTTGGAGTTCAACTTCACAACTTCTGCGCCATCTTGTATCTGTCTCCTTTTTGTACAGCAGCAGAGATTGAACTTTCTGATAACGTTTATGAGATTCCAATGTTTACGACTGTTGATGCCAGTGTCATGCCAATCATGGTGTTGATGCCAGTGTCATGCCACATGATGGTGCTGATGCTAGTGTCATGCCACATAATAGTGTTGATGCCAGTGTCATGCTACATGATGGTGTTGATGCCAGTGTCATGCCAATCATGGTGTTGATGCTAGTGTCATGCCAATCATGGTGTTGATGCTAGTGTCATGCCAATCATGGTGTTGATGCTAGTGTCATGCCACATGATGGTGCTGATGCCAGTGTCATGCCACATCAGGGTGTTGATGCCAGTGTCATGCCACATCATGGTGTTGATGCCAGATAAAAAAAAAAACTAAAACAAAATAAAAAAAATGCCAAAGAAAAAAGAAAAAAAAAAATCAGCGGTGTTGAACACGCGTGTCATGCCCCATCAGGCGAGTGTTACCCTGCCAAGTTGATCATCCACATTCAGAGCGTTGATGCCAGTGTCATGCCCCATCGGGTGTTAATGCTGTGTCAGCCCACTCAGGAGTGTTTGATGCCAGTGGTCATGGCACATCATGGTGTTGATGCCAGTGGTTTCGGCCATCCACATATGGTGTTGACTAGACAGACTCAGCCACATCAGGTTTGATGCCAGTGTCATGCCACGTCATGGTGTTGATGCCAGTGTCATGCCACATCAGGGTGTTGATATCAGTGTCATGCCACATGATGGTTTTGATTGCCACATCAGGGTGTTGATGCCAGTGTCATGCCACATCAGGGTGTTGATGCCAGTGTCATGCCACATGATGGCCCCTCCGTTGATGCCAGGCTGCTCACCTCAGGGTGTTGATATCATGTCATGCACATTGATGGGTGATGCAGTGTATGCTCACATCAGGGTGAGGGTAGCTATCAAGAGTGCGCACTACGACTGCCCCGTGTTGTCTGTGGGGTCCATGCGCTGCCTCACATCACACCTGAGCGCACCTCTTGTCAAACTCATCTGTTCCTCCTCCCACTCTAGCCGTCCTTTGCTCTGCCGAACTCCCGACATGCTTCACGAGCAGATTTTCCCATCTTTCGTGTCTGTAGACGTGTCTGTAGTTTGCTGTCATGTCTTGTCTGTGTCAGTATGTGTTTTATATACGTTGTGTATCTGTTTGAATGTGAGCTTCAAGTGTTTTGAGTTTGAAAAATATTTGTAAACGCATTGAGTCGACTGTACACTGGAGTAGTGTAACTCTGCATTAATAATATTATGGTTAGATGGCATGTCACGATGTTATAGACTATAGATTGCATGTCACGATGTTATAGAGTGTAGATTGCATGTCACGATGTTATAGAGTGTAGATTGAATGCTCACGATGTTATAAGAGTGTAGATTGGTCATGTCACAAATGTTATGAGAGTGGTAGATTGCATGTCCACAGTTATATGAGTGTAGATTGCATGTCACGATGTTATAGAGTGTAGATTGAATGTCACGATGTTATAGAGTGTAGATTGCATGTCACAATGTTATAGAGTGTAGATCGCATGTCACGATGTTATAGAGTGTAGATTGCATGTCACGATGTTATAGAGTGTAGATTGAATGTCACGATGTTATAGAGTGTAGATTGCATGTCACAATGTTATAGAGTGTAGATTGCATGTCACGATGTTATAGAGTGTAGATTGCATGTCACGATGTTATAGAGTATAGATCGCATGTCACGATGTTATAGACTATAGATTGCATGTCACGATGTTATAGACTATAGATCGCATGTCACGATGTTATAGACTATAGATCGCATGTCACGATGTTATAGACTATAGATTGCATGTCACGAGAGCGTGAGGCTGAAAGACGTGTCAGGTAACAGGACTTTCCACCTGTACCTTCTCACAGGAAACCAAAGGAGGCCATTAAGTACAGGTAAACTCGTTTCTCTTCCCCACACACACCCCTCAACAAGACCCCCCTGAGCAAGAAATGGCGCGCCTCCTGTTGTGGGCAGGTTGAGAAATCAGCCGCCACGTTCGTGCTGGCGATGCCACAGCTGTATGCAAATGAGGTCGAGCCGTTACTGTGACGAAATAAGGTGAGCAGCGAGAGGCGGCGAGGTAAGACGAGAAGGGGCGAGAGTTTGTGCTAACCCTCCCCGCACTCGGCACACCGGGTGTACCGTACTCAACTACGAACACCAGCCCCAGCACTCAATCCTGTATACCGGTGATGTCACTGTAGACTACTGTATACCGGCGATGTCACTGCATACTCCTGTATACCGGTGATGTCACTGCATACTGCATACTCCTGTATACCGGCGATGTCACTGTAGACTCCTGTATACCGGTGATGTCACTGCATACTGCATACTCCTGTATACCGGCGATGTCACTGCATACTCCTGTATATCGGTGATGTCACTGCATACTCCTGTATACCGGGGATGTCACTGCAGACTCCTGTATACCGGCGATGTCACTGAATACAGTGTAGTATACCGGCGATGTCACTGCAGACTCCTGTATACCGGGGATGTCACTGTATACTCCTGTATACCGGTGATGTCACTGCATACTCCTGTATACCGGTGATGTCACTGTAGACTCCTGTATACTGATCATGTCACTGCATACTCCTGTATACCGGTGATGTCACTGCATACTGCATACTCCTGTATACCGGCGATGTCACTGTAGACTCCTGTATACCGGTGATGTCACTGCATACTGCATACTCCTGTATACCGGCGATGTCACTGCATACTCCTGTATATCGGTGATGTCACTGCATACTCCTGTATACCGGGGATGTCACTGCAGACTCCTGTATACCGGCGATGTCACTGAATACAGTGTAGTATAGCCGGCGATGTCACTGCAGACTCCTGTATACCGGGATGTCACTGTATACTCCTGTATACCGGTGATGTCACTGCATACTCCTGTATACCGGTGATGTCACTGTAGACTCCTGTATACTGATCATGTCACTGCATACTCCTGTATATCGGTGATGTCACTGTAGACTCCTGTATACTGATCATGTCACTGCATACTCCTGTATACCGGGGATGTCACTGTAGACTCCTGTGTACCGGTCTTGTTACATTTTTCTTCTGCAAACTACTCCTGTACATTTCCTGTACACCTGTCCGGGAGTCTGTACAACGCTGACGTACGAAGAGTACCTCAGGAAGTAGGTGGTCTAAGCTAGTGAATTATCTACTGCACAAACCTTAGACCTACAGATTTTCATTTCTCTGTTTTACCCTCAAGTGTCTATAGTGTCTATACAGTTCTTAATGTTCATGGTGCCTGGAAAAAAGCCTAGACGCCCTTTGGTGTCCGCCATTGAGGCGAGTGTCCACACTGTCGCCGCGCAGTTCAGACTGACCGTTGTTTTCAATATGACGTATTTAACAGTCGAACACATCTTCCGTTCTCACCAGATCTCCATTACATTTGCTGCGCAAAGTATTTACAGTTCGCGCAGTTTCATTGTTTAAGGTTGGGTGGTCTGCTCCTACCCCTTCCTTACCTCCTCCACTGCCCTCACCCGACCCTCCCTTTGTCCCCCGAGTCCGCCAACCCTGCCTCGTTCGTGACAACGCTCCTCCGGCTGACCTCAGGTGCTCACCTTCACCCTCCCCCCTCCCCACGGCCGCGGTGGGACCTTGAAGGTCGAGTTGACTGGCAGCGGACGCGTCACAGGGGTCGGGGGTATGTGCGGGAGCAGGGGAGCGCACTGGCTGTGACGGCGGCCCCACAACAGCGCCACCACTGGCGGCCTGCAGGTGAGGGTGGAGACCATCTGTACACGTGCTCATTATAGGCGGGTGGGTGGCACGCGCCTGGCTGCACAGGTAAGCGCGCCTGCGCGTGTCACGGTTGACCCCGGACCTCACCCCGCACAAGAGTGATGGGTCAGGGCGCGGCGCCGCCTGGCGAGATCGTAGCCAGGTAGACAGTGAGGGGCCTTGTGTACGACACCACGCAGGTATGTGGAAGGGATTGAGTGCCACACGTAGACACTTTGCAACATTTTGTTTAAGTTCACAGGAACGACACCAACACGCGACTGGCCTGGTGTATGAAGCCCGCCAATGGCCGAAACCCGGGATCGTGCTAAATAACACAAAAAAGAACAACCCCCCCCGCAAAAAACAACAAAACAAACAAAAAACAAAACCAAAAAACCGAACAAACAAAAACAAAACAAACCCCACACAAAAAAAGCTACAAAATCACAAGCCACAAGGTGGGTGAGATCACGATTTCCTTTTTACTGAAGTCCGAGAGAATTTACCGCACAATGAAACTGTCGCTTTGTTAGCGATTTCCGCCAGTGACATGACACAGTAGAGTGACATGACACAGCAGAGTGACATGACACAGTAGAGTGACATGACACTGTAGAGTGACATGACACAGTAGAGTGACATGACACAGTAGAGTGACATGATACTGTAGAGTGCCTGACTATGGGGCTACTGTCTTCCTTCACACATCAGGTATTAATTATGCGTTGGTCTCCGACTGTCCTCGCCACACATTAGCCACCAGACGGCGGTCTTGCAGTCCAACTGTATTTGTCCCAGACGCCATTGCACGCAGCTCTGTGTGGAAACACAAAAGCGAAAGTACGGTACCACAACCCAGTCATATTCGCGCCACCCGACAGACTCACACAATCATGATTCAGGTTTCCGTATTTACACATTCACACATTCACACACGGAAGAGCTCAAAGATCGCACGACCGAACCAATGAAGGACAGCCTCAGTCTGTTGGTCCTGCAGGTACACAGAAGCGGCGGCGATGGAAGTTGATGAAACTGTCACAAAGCTGTGAAATGTGATACAGGTAGTGTGAAGCAGGTGTAGACAACACTATTCAACATGCTCTTCATGCATTAGACACCATGCGTTGGTCTGACTGTCATAGTCACTAGGCACCGGACTTTGGTCTGTCGATGTCACTTTAGCACCAAAGATTGGCTGTCTGACTGTCATCCAAAAAAAATCCATGTTTTCTCAGCACGAGACTACCAAAGCTTAGGGTCTCGCCAAATCTTGTGTCACCCGCAGCCAGATGGCGCCATCAGACATTGGTCACTCAACTTCTAGGTGAACTATTAGCTTCCATCTTGTCTGTACAGGTAAGTAAATAACCCTAACCATAAGGTAAGTATAGTTAAGGGTTGTCCCCTAACCTTTTAGTCCTTGGGGTGTGAGGACTGTCATTTCGCCCAAAGTCTTTGTTCCTGCTTTCTGTCTTTCCTTTCTTTTCTTCTCTTTCGAGTTTCATTGTAGCACAAAAGCAAGGACATGCAGGTGTGTGGATGTGCACGCATATTCGTCCGCATGTAGGTGTACGTGTGTGTGTGTGTGCGTGTGAAAGAAGGTGAGTTTGGATGCACGTTAAAGACGAACCGATGCTAGAAGCTTGCAAGTTAGGCCGGGTGTGTGACCAGTAAATGCCCACCCAAATCCTGCGCGAGATGGGTACCTGATGGGAAGATAATCCGACTGCACACGGATGCCTCCCACGTGCTGTACCCCACCTTCCTCTTTGAGTGCATCTTCCTGGTGTCCCCCTCACAGCTGACAGCACATGTCCAGCTGTCCTCAGGGGTTTATCCTCTAACCTGCAGCTTCTTGCAGCCAAACAAAGTGTCACGTGTTGTACTCCCCAACCTTTGTTTGTTTCCTCTTCTCTATCTAGGAAAATTTGTTGAAAGATGGTCGAGCAGGAGTAGGAGGGTCAAAGGCCGCCAACTGACGGTTTAACAACACTCCACGTGACAAGGTGACGGTTTAACAACCGTTTTCATAATGACTCGACGAACGACACGACCGAGCCATACCAGATTCTGCACGTGAAAGGCAGTGAGATGAGGCTCATGGCGACTCACAAGCAGGTGACTCCCAGTAATCTCCTGAAGCACTTAGTTTCGAACACCTGTCGCGTTGTACAGGCAGGCTACCAACTGTCACGGTGTACAGGCAGGCTACCAACTGTCGCGGTGTACAGGCAGGCTACCAACTGTCACGGTGTACAGGCAGGCTACCAACTGTCGCGGTGTACAGGCAGGCTACCAACTGTCACGGTGTACAGGCAGGCTACCAACTGTCACGTTGTCAGGCAGGCTACCAACTGTCGCGGTGTACAGGCAGGCTACCAACTGTCACGGTGTACAGGCAGGCTACCAACTGTCGCGGTGTACAGGCAGGCTACCAACTGTCACGGTGTCAGGCAGGCTACCAACTGTCGCGATGTACAGGCAGGCTACCAACTGTCACGGTGTCAGGCAGGCTACCAACTGTCACGGTGTCAGGCAGGCTACAACTGTCGCGGTGTACAGGCAGGCTACTAACTGTCGCGGTGTACAGGCAGGCTACCAACTGTCGCGGTGTACAGGCAGGCTACTAACTGTCGCGGTGTACAGGCAGGCTACCAACTGTCGCGGTGTACAGGCAGGCTACCAACTGTCGCGGTGTACAGGCAGGCTACCAACTGTCGCGGTGTACAGGCAGGCTACCAACTGTCACGGTGTACAGCAGGCTACCAACTGTCACGGTGTACAGGCAGGCTACCAACTGTCACGGTGTACAGCAGGCTACAAGTACCTAAAAAGCAACACCGAGTAAGGGAGGCTACCGTTCTCGCCTGTCGTGCTGTACAAGATTGCCTCCCATGTACTTCGGTCTTCCTGCATGGGTGCCTGCGATTCTTTCTCTGCCCAGGGTCGCCACGAGTCTACAGCGGCCTCTGCTACACTCTTGTGGTGGTGATGGTGACGATGTGTTTTCTCGCAGAGCAAGATGATAGTTGGGATAGTGAAGAAGATGATGGTGATGATGATAGTTGATAGGAATCGACGTTGAAGACCCTCTGTTAGGTCTTGGACAATGAGCCAGTTGTCACACACTGAGGTGAGCCACACAAATAAATAGTTGAAGCTTACTTTACACAAAGTCTCCTTTATCATCACTGGCCGTGACTGAGGGACAAGAACTGGAACTATGTCGGTCACGCTCGAATGACTTCCCTTGTAATGTTTGTTATTGTCAAACATCTACATCGCCATATAATTCGCCAACCACAAAAGAGAACACATGCACAGCTACTAACACTAACCCTAACCATACACAACTATCGACATATCCACAAGACCGACACAATCGCACGCAAAAAAGAAGAAGAAGAAAAAAAAAAAGAAAGCAGCAAGGGGGAAAAACAACCAAAAAAAAAAAAAGGATGGAGTGGTGGGAGGATTGTGGATGGGTGGGGTGGCCTCGCTGTCGACTCTTGTCACGTGAGCACCCAAAACAGGGGATGCTATCAATTCAAATGCCGATATTTACACCGCAAAAACACCGCGCGTGCCATCACACGGACCCGCCTGTATGCAATTGTCACGGGATAGTTTCTGTAATGCATGGCTATGCTTCCGCTCCTCGCTTTCACGTGAAATCGCGTCTCCTGCCGCCCGGGGCAGTCACGTGTGAGGGGTTGCCATGGGCAACGCGCTTTGTGAGGGGGAGGGGAGGGATTTTAGTTAGTCGGGAGGGGTGGGTCGGAGATTTTGGTGGGGGGATGGGCTAGGGAGGGTGTGTGTGTGTGGGAGGGAACATATTACTCCGAACCTTTGCCTGGAATAAGGCTGGCAGGCCGGAGAGGTGATGCGAGCTGCTGGCTGAGCCAATCGTCACGTGATCGCTTCTCTGTCGTCTCTCACGGCGCATCTGTCCCAGGTGTGAGCACGAGGAGTGAGGGCCAGTCATCAAGGAACTGAGGGTAGCGACATCTCTTTGGACGCAGATTCCAAGGTCAAGGGGCACATCTTGCAGAGGGTCAGAGGGTCAGAGGTCTGTTTATAGTGAATACACGTGACAAAGTGTTGAAAGTGAACACCAACACAAACGATCTGTGACACGAGACAACCGAGTTATAATCACAATTAAATGTTTAGTCGCATACTCGCCGCTTATGATCACTAACAATAATAATCATTAAAAATAAATGCAAACAGTTTGTCTGTTCCCAGCAAATACAAGAAAACTGAATGCGAGGAACTTTCTGGTCGCGAGTGCCAGTTATGTTCCTTGATGGCTGTCGTCATTCATCAGAACGATTGGCGGCTTGTGTTGTCCTGAGCACAGTTAGCAGTCCTAATGTCTGACCCCTGTCTGTAGGATTCTTAGCCCTGACTTCAGTCTTGACCATGAGGATCAGACTTACTGGCCATGACACGTGGGGTCACTGGGTACTGTAGGGGTTAGGACACTCACCTGTCCCCACCGCAGTGAGTTCACACCTGGTCTCGGGACACTCTCTGTATGCAAACTGTGCACCTTACAGGGCCGCCACGCCAATATATACTAAATATAAAACAGAAAGAGAAAATAACGATACAGCTGACGGCAATGTGACCGAAAACACATTGTGTTTGTTCTTAATTAGTTCGTTGTAATTGCTAATGTAGCTACAGTCGGAGCAGTCAGCTATATGTAAGCTATATATATATATAAACTTTATATGTCAGGTGTATATAAACTATGTATCTATGTAAGCTATGTATGTAAGCTATGCATGTATATATGTAAGCTAGTTATGAATCTACGTAAGCTATAGATATAAACTTTACATGTAAGCTACATATATAAACTATGTATGTATATATGAAAGCTATGTATGTAAGTTATGTATGTAAGCTAGGTTAGTATATATGTAAGCTATATATATATAAACTGTACATGTAAGCTATATATATATATAACCTATGTATTTATATGTGAAAGCTATATATGTAAGCTATATATATATAAACTGTACATGTAAGCTATATATATAACCTATGTATGACATATATCATATGACAGCTATATGTACTATCATAGCGTTCTGCCGTCGTGAGATATTATGGGCCGCCACTACCTGTTACTGACTTTGACGGGTGAATGGGGGCCACCGGTTCTCTCTGCCCAGGGCCGCCATGAACCTGAAGCCTGTCTGTATGTGACACTGACACCTGTCCATGGGCCTGGCGACTGAGGCTTTCTCCCGATGCTTCGGTGTCCTCCTCCTTCCCTCTACCCCTCCCCCTAGTACGAGATCATGTCAAGGCTTGGATATATTAATTCTTAATCCCGGTGACCGGTCTGAGGATGTGACATTGATCCTAGAGCGACCTTTCCAACACAGGTGTTGATGTTGGTGTTATTGATGTTTTGTAATTGTAACACAGGTGTTGATGGTTGTGTTTGTAACACAGGTCTTGATGTTTTGTAATTGTAACACAGGTGTTGATGTTTTGTAATTGTAACACAGGTATTGATGGCGGTGTTTGTAACACAGGTGTTGATGTTTTGTAATTGTAACACAGGTATTGATGGCGGTGTTTGTAACACAGGTGTTGATGTTTTGTAATTGTAACACAGGTGTTGATGCTGGTGTTATTGATGTTTTGTAACTGTAACACAGGTATTGATGGCGGTGTTTTGTAACACAGGTGTTGATGTTTTGTAATTGTAACACAGGTGTTGATGTTTTGTAATTGTAACACAGGTGTTGATGGTTGTGTTTGTAACACAGGTCTTGATGTTTTGTAATTGTAACACAGGTGTTGATGTTTTGTAATTGTAACACAGGTATTGATGGCGGTGTTTGTAACACAGGTGTTGATGTTTTGTAATTGTAACACAGGTATTGATGGCGGTGTTTGTAACACAGGTGTTGATGTTTTGTAATTGTAACACAGGTATTGATGGCGGTGTTTGTAACACAGGTGTTGATGTTTTGTAATTGTAACACAGGTGTTGATGCTGGTGTTATTGATGTTTTGTAACTGTAACACAGGTATTGATGGCGGTGTTTGTAACACAGGTGTTGATGTTTTGTAATTGTAACACAGGTATTGATGGCGGTGTTTGTAACACAGGTGTTGATGTTTTGTAATTGTAACACAGGTGTTGATGCTGGTGTTATTGATGTTTTGTAACTGTAACACAGGTATTGATGGCGGTGTTTGTAACACAGGTGTTGATGTTTTGTAATTGTAACACAGGTGTTGATGTTTTGTAATTGTAACACAGGTGTTGATGGTTGTGTTTGTAACACAGGTCTTGATGTTTTGTAATTGTAACACAGGTGTTGATGTTTTGTAATTGTAACACAGGTATTGATGGCGGTGTTTGTAACACAGGTGTTGATGTTTTGTAATTGTAACACAGGTATTGATGGCGGTGTTTGTAACACAGGTGTTGATGTTTTGTAATTGTAACACAGGTGTTGATGCTGGTGTTATTGATGTTTTGTAACTGTAACACAGGTATTGATGGCGGTGTTTGTAACACAGGTGTTGATGTTTTGTAATTGTAACACAGGTGTTGATGTTTTGTAATTGTAACACAGGTGTTGATGGTTGTGTTTGTAACTCAGGTCTTGATGTTTTGTAATTGTAACACAGGTGTTGATGTTTTGTAATTGTAACACGGGTATTGATGGCGGTGTTTGTAACATAGGTGTTGATGTTTTGTTATTATAACACAGGTGTTGATGCTGGTGTTATTGATGTTTTGTAACTGTAACACAGGTGTTGATGTTGGTGTTATTGATGTTTTGTAACTGTAACACAGGTGTTGATGTTGGTGTTATTGATGTTTTGTAATTGTAACACAGGTGTTGATGGTTGTGTTTGTAACACAGGTGTTGATGGTTGTGTTTGTAACACAGGTCTTGATGTTTTGTAATTGTAACACACGTGTTGATGTTTTGTAATTGTAACACAGGTATTGATGGCGGTGTTTGTAACACAGGTGTTGATGTTTTGTAATTGTAACACAGGTATTGATGGCGGTGTTTGTAACACAGGTGTTGATGTTTTGTAATTGTAACACAGGTGTTGATGCTGGTGTTATTGATGTTTTGTAATTGTAACACAGGTGTTGATGATGGTGTTATTGATGTTTTGTAACTGTAACACAGGTGTTGATGTTGGTGTTATTGATGTTTTGTAATTGTAACACAGGTGTTGATGGTTGTGTTTGTAACACAGGTGTTGATGTTGGTGTTATTGATGTTTTGTAACTGTAACACAGGTGTTGATGTTGGTGTTATTGATGTTTTGTAATTGTAACACAGGTGTTGATGTTGGTGTTATTGATGTTTTGTAATTGTAACACAGGTGTTGATGGTTGTGTTTGTAACACAGGTGTTGATGTTGGTGTTATTGATGTTTTGTAACTGTAACACAGGTGTTGATGTTGGTGTTATTGATGTTTTGTAATTGTAACACAGGTGTTGATGTTGGTGTTATTGATGTTTTGTAATTGTAACACAGGTGTTGATGGTTGTGTTTGTAACACAGGTGTTGATGTTGGTGTTATTGATGTTTTGTAACTGTAACACAGGTGTTGATGTTGGTGTTATTGATGTTTTGTAATTGTAACACAGGTGTTGATGTTGGTGTTATTGATGTTTTGTAATTGTAACACAGGTGTTGATGGTTGTGTTTGTAACACAGGTGTTGATGTTTTGTTATTATAACACAGGTGTTGATGCTGGTGTTATTGATGTTTTGTAACTGTAACACAGGTATTGATGGTTGTGTTTGTAACACAGGTGTTGATGTTTTGTAATTGTAACACAGGTGTTGATGCTGACCTTTAGCTTTCACCCTCAGGAAGAACTAAGAGGCAGGCTGATGGATGTGGAGCTCCGTGAGTGGTGTATGCTAACTTCTTGTTCTTTCTTTCTGCCTCATCGCTTCTTTTCTCTCTGATACCCAGTGCCCAATGATGCAGAATTATAGTTTCCCGTTCTAGTACAGTCGCCTCCCAGTAGGTACCAACAGTGTCGCTCAAGATTTCGGATACAATGTAGAATGCACTGTTGCACAAGGACCTGACGATATCTGGTTATGTCGGGCGAATCATCCGGTGCCACCCAAACACCACAAAACACATCTCTATCACTACCAAAAGCTACTCTATCAAATTTCAATAAAACCAAATTGTCAACCGTACATTGCAGTCTATACACAAACTTATTAAATACATTTTTTACTAAAACAAGGATACCTCCAGAATTCTTCCTTGCGAAAAGGTTTACCAATAAAGAATTCGTTCGTTCTTATACACAGTGTATTCACGTCCTTCCCTCCATCTTCACTGCATGTCTCTCATCATACTCGTGGTAGTTATCAAGTGTTTAACTCTGACCATCACCACATTTAAGATGTATTCTACCCCGTCACCATCCTGTCACATATTTAGTTATCGCACCTTTGCAATATTTACATTTCAGATAGGAACAGCTATCGTACCTTTGCCATACTTGACTTATCATGCCTTACATACAGCTACCCCATACCGCCATCTTATTTACTGCGCCTACACATCACTGAGAGTTACCTCCCTTGTCACCTCATTTACCCTTATCGCGCCCTACACATCACTGACAGTTACCCCCCTTGTCACCTTATTTACCCTTATTGCGCGCTACACATCACTGACAGTTACCCCCCTTGTCACCTTATTTACCCTTATTGCGCGCTACACATCACTGACAGTTACCCCCCTTGTCACCTTATTTACCCTTATTGCGCCCTTCACATCATTGACAGTTACCCCCCTTGTCACCTTATTTACCCATATTGCGCCCTACACCTCATTAAGAGTTACCCCCCCCCCTTGTTACCTTACTTAACCTTACAACGTGCCACAGGGTTATCGCCTCTTTCAGCGTTTTTAGAGTTATCATCCCCTCGACTTATTTAGATTCATCGCACCTTTATTACCTTTCCTGCCTTTACTATCTTTACTACCTGTACTATCTTTATTAATTCTACTATCTTTACTACTTGTACTATCTTTATTAATTCTACTATCTTTACTACTTGTACTATCTTTACTACCTGTACTATCTTTACTACTTCTACTATCTTTACTACCTGTACTATCTTTATTAATTCTACTATCTTTACTACTTGTACTATCTTTATTAATGTTACTATCTTTACTACCTGTACTATCTTTACTACCTGTACTATCTTTACTACTTCTACTATCTTTACTACCTGTACTATCTTTACTACCTGTACTATCCTTACTACTTCTACTATCTTTACTACCTGTACTATCTTTACTACTTCTACTATCTTTACTACCTTACTATCTTTACTACCTGTACTATCTTTATTACTTCTACTATCTTTACTACCTGTACTATATTACTTCTACTATCTTTACTACCTGTACTATCTTTACTACCTTACTATCTTTACTACCTGTACTATCTTTATTACTTCTACTATCTTTACTACCTGTACTATATTACTTCTACTATCTTTACTACCTGTACTATCTTTACTACTTACTATCTTTACTACCTGTACTATCTTTATTACTTCTACTATCTTTACTACCTGTACTATCTTTATTACTTCTACTATCTTTACTACCTGTACTATCTGTACTATCTTTATTACTTCTACTATCTTTACTACCTGTACTATATTACTTCTACTATCTTTACTACCTGTACTATCTTTATTACTTCTACTATCTTTACTACCTGTACTATCTTACTACTATCTTTACTACCTGTACTATCTTTACTACTACTTACTACTTACTATCTTTACTACCTGTACTATCTTTATTACTTCTACTATCTTTACTACCTGTACTATATTACTTCTACTATCTTTACTACCTGTACTATCTTTACTACCTTACTATCTTTACTACCTGTACTATCTTTACTACTTCTACTATCTTTACTACCTTACTATCTTTACTACCTGTACTATCTTTATTACTTCTACTATCTTTACTACCTGTACTATATTACTTCTACTATCTTTACTACCTGTACTATCTTTACTACCTTACTATCTTTACTACCTGTACTATCTTTATTACTTCTACTATCTTTACTACCTGTACTATATTACTTCTACTATCTTTACTACCTGTACTATCTTTATTACTTCTACTATCTTTACTACCTGTACTATATTACTTCTACTATCTTTACTACCTGTACTATCTTTATTACTTCTGCTATCTTTACTACCTGTACTATCTTTACTACTTCTACTATCTTTACTACCTGTACTATCTTTATTACTTCTAATATCTTTACTACCTGTACTATCATTCCCACCTTTACTATCTTTGCAATCTGTATTACTTTTACTATCTTTCCTGCCTTTACTATCTTTGCAATCGGTATTACTTCTACTATCTTTCCTGCCTTTACTATCTTTGCAATCGGTATTACTTCTACTATCTTTCCTGCCTTTACTATCTTTGCAATCTGTATTACTTCTACTATCTTTCCTGCCTTTACTATCTTTGCAATCGGTACTATCTTTGCAATCGGTATTACTTCTACTATCTTTCCTGCCTTTACTATCTTTGCAATCTGTATTACTTCTACTATCTTTCCTGCCTTTACTATCTTTGCAATCGGTATTACTTCTACTATCTTTCCTGCCTTTACTATCTCGACTATCTTCCAATGTAGTATTTTTCATCATTGCCTATCAAGTCGTAACGGCTTTTAAAGTCACCACGACTATGGACTGCTGATAATCGGTTCTGTGTTGGCTATGGAAGAACAACATCTTTATCACCTGTAGATTGTAACTTTACTACATCAACATCTTGGTGTATCAAGAGTTCATCCAGAGGAGCAACGACAGTCTTCCGTTAAGTGCACCGAGTGACCCGCAGGATGTTGATCTTTACTTTGTGTTTGGTGAGCGGGTGAGCCAGGCTTTGACAGGGGAGCTGACTGATTATTAATGCTATCATTATTATTATTATTGCTTACTACTATCACTATTAGTATATTTTCCGCTGGATGTTTAGAGTTTGGATGTCGACTTCACTCCTGATGAGAAATGTTTCTTGCTCCGTGGATTTTCTTGTCTGCTTGGTGATAGCATTCTTCAGCCCGACAATTAACGACTGTCCCGAAAGGTTAATATTGTGATATCTCGTTTTTGTAAAGCACTTTGAACCTGCTTTAATATCGGGCATGAACTCACCTTTATTATTATTACTTCTGTACTTGACCACATCGAGGTTGAGGGAGTTATTCACCAAGTGTAGATTACTCCACACGCCTTCTACAAGACCCTACCTGCACGCTTTCTCACCACGTGGTGTAGGTGTTCTACCTGGGCAAACTCCTCTTCCGGTCAGCCCTCCCTTCATGTGGAATCTCTGCCCGTTAGGCGTTCTTCTTCTGCGTGTTTCAGCTCTTACAAGTGCTCGAGAGACCGTCATTGAGACTTTCTGCTGCTGACTACGATGCTAAATGAATGAGAAGGGCATCTTGCAGCCATCTTGCAGCAGTTGACCCAATGCAGCGATGCCGGTTTTAAGATGGAATTATTTCCGCTGTTGCAGGTAGTGGTTGTGGTGCTGGTGCTGGTGCTGGTGGTGGCTTCTCCGACATTTTAGATTTTACAGTTTCGCCCGCTGCCCCAGACGCTTTTTCACTCCGCCATTTTAATTATCAGCGCTGGAAGAGGAGAAAGCTAGTGAAACAGATTGCACTCAATCACACATCCGGGGCTGTCGTTGCCCCAGTGACGTGGGGGCGGAGATCGTGTCAGCCACTGAAGACCGATGTCTGGGGAGATGTCAGCACTGAGGAGGGTTGGGGGACAATGAGGGATGGTGGAGGTGGTGGTTGGGGAGAGGGCGTGAGGACAAGTCTGCAGACAGACAGCGTGTGGGAGGAGAGAAGACTTGGCGAGAGGGAGAGAGGGAGGTAAAAAGCAGAAAATAAAAAGCACTAGCCGGGTAACTTGTCCAGCAAACGATTTTTCTGTGATTTTACTGTCAACTTTCGATCTGTCACTTCACTTGAGTCGAGCTTGATGAGTAATGACCACCCGTGGCAGTACATGCAATAGCGAAATATCAAACGATTGTACTCGCTGCATTCGTAATATTCCTTCCTGTCTTGTTGAGGTTGATCGCTTATTTTCGCAAGAGTACCCTTTCTTTCTTGGGGGAGGGGGGGTGACCTTCCTCCAGAAGGGGATATAAAGTGTCCTGTCCTGGGTGAATCCTGTCCTAGGTGAAGTCCTGTCCTAGGTAAATCCTGTTCTAGGTGAAGTCCTGTCCTAGGTAAATCCTGTTCTAGGTGAAGTCCTAGTCCTGTCTCCTTAATGCGGAGCACATCCAACAGACAGAGGGAGGGGGACAAGTAGATGAGTGAGATGCCAGCCGCTGATGAAAGAAGAGAAATTGCCTGCTCCCACGTGACTTTCTCGCTCGGTCGCTCGTTTTCTGTCCTCGGTGTTGTCTCCAACTGTGACCTGGTCAAACTCTGCCATGCGTAGCTAAGACTTACGTCAACATTTCTTCTGCGTAGTAGATTTATTTATTTGTTGATTTTTGAGGGCAGACAGAAACAGCATAGAAAAAATAAATATCAAGCACACACACACGATGACCCTCCGCGAGAAAAAACTTCTGAAACATTTAGCCAGGATGGGACCAACGGTGTGGCTTAACTTACATTGACACTCCTGACAAATGTATCCAGGAGGAGACCAACGAGGGGGGGGGGATTTATACGAAACCCGATTTAAAACGGTAGAAACGCAGGAAACCCTTCGCTTTATTTAGACATTTTGGAGAGGAAAGCCGTTTTGCTGTAGCGCCGCTCCTAAATATTCAAAGAACATAAACCCAGAAAACTTTATTTAAAAAATATCCAACAAAAACAACTTCCGCTGAAGCTACTGGCTTTACCCGCTGCGCCATAGCGGCTGCACCAAAAGCAATCAGCGTCACGTGACTGAAGTATTTTCATTGTGCACCATACAAAGGATAAATTTAAAGACGGTGTGCGCTTGCGTGGCAACAAGAAAAAATGAGAAGAAACAAAAATAAGTCGCCAGGGGGAGACAAGTGGCGATGTCTGGGCCTCAACAGCGGGAGTGGGGCGAGGCGCTGGTGGACAGAAGAGGAATTGCTGTCTGGGTGGCGGGCTGGAGGAGAGCGGGAGGGCAGGTTTTGTGGACACCACAGTTTAATGAAAGTGACCTAATGACCTAATGACCTAATGACTGGTCAACAAGCTGCGGCTTCTGGCGCATGGCAGGCAGTCCGTGTCAGTGACAGGCATTGCAGGTGAATCAGGTGAGACAAGGGGCTTGTCGCAGGTTGATTAGATGGCGCTTTTGTCTCCCCCTTCTTCAGGTGCTCTGACGATTTGATGATAGGACGCAAGGCCTTCTGGGTAACTGCTAATCGTAGGACCTTCACTACAGGGGAGAGTGGGAAGGTGAAACTGATATCATTTCTACATCGCCAAGTATGGAATACAGGACTGAAGTCACACGGTTTGTCGACTGACACTGGATTACAATCACTACTTGGCTACCTACCATCACTCTACATGTAGAGGTACTCGGCTACATGATGTCATTCTCATCTTGTAGTATGGTGTGCTACATGACCTCACACTTTCCAGAAAACATAACCCAACGGTACACCTCCACACACAGACACACTAAGACATTACATGGCAGTCCACCATTACATGACAGTCCACCTCACACACTAAGACATTACATGACAGTCCACCATTACATTACAGTCCACCTCCACACACTAAGACATTACATGACAGTCCACCTCACACACTAAGACATTACATGACAGTCCACCATTACATGACAGTCCACCTCCACACACACAGACATTACATGGCAGTCCGCCATTACATGACAGTGCACCTCACACACTAAGACATTACATGGCAGTCCAACTCCACACACTAAGACATTACATGACAGTCCACCATTACATGACAGTCCACCTCCACACACTAAGACATTACATGACAGTAGTCCACCATTACATGACAGTCCACCTCACACACTAAGACATTACATGACAGTCCACCATTACATGACAGTCCACCTCCACACACTAAGACATTACATGACAGTAGTCCACCATTACATGACAGTCCACCTCACACACTAAGACATTACATGACAGTCCCCCATTACATGACAGTCCACCTCCACACACTAAGACATTACATGACAGTAGTCCACCATTACATGACAGTCCACCTCCACACACACAGACATTACATGGCAGTCCACCATTACATGACAGTCCACCTCCACACACACAAACATTACATGGCAGTCCACCATTACATGACAGTCCACCTCCACACACACAAACATTACATGACAGTCCACCATTACATGACAGTCCACCTCCACACACTAAGACATTACATGACAGTAGTCCACCATTACATGACAGTCCACCTCACACACTAAGACATTACATGACAGTCCACCATTACATGACAGTCCACCTCCACACACTAAGACATTACATGACAGTAGTCCACCATTACATGACAGTCCACCTCACACACTAAGACATTACATGACAGTCCCCCATTACATGACAGTCCACCTCCACACACTAAGACATTACATGACAGTAGTCCACCATTACATGACAGTCCACCTCCACACACACAGACATTACATGGCAGTCCACCATTACATGACAGTCCACCTCCACACACACAAACATTACATGACAGTAGTCCACCATTACATGACAGTGCTCCTCACACACTAAGACATTACATGACAGTCCACCATTACATGACAGTGCACCTCACACACTAAGACATTACATGACAGTGCACCTCACACACTAAGACATTACATGACAGTCCACCATTACATGACAGTGCACCTCACACACTAAGACATTACATGACAGTCCACCATTACATGACAGTGCACCTCTACATGGTATGTGAAGGTTGCGTGCAGTCACCAGCCCCGAATGTGCCTGTGCGCATGCTCAGTGGTTGGCACAGACAGGAAGTGAGATCGTGTCTTCAGCGGCGGAGGCTGGGGACGGAAATTGGGTGTCGGTGCGCTCATCGCACGTGCACATGAAAGCTTTTCAATTTCGCGGATACTAAAAGGAGAAGCTGACAAATATACAGGAGGTAGAGGAATAAACGCACGTCGTCGTCTGACTTTCCTCTGTATTTTTGTGTCTGGTACGAAATAGTAAGTTGACACAATAGTGACGAGGAAATCCATTCACTTTTAGTGGACTTCAAGTCACAGCATAATTCTATCATGGTTACGGTCGTTTGAAACAGAAGACTCATGATGACACAGAGAAAAGCCCAGAATGTTGACTAGACTGTCAAAGACTAACTACAGCAGGACACAGCAAAGCTCGCAGGTCTGCTGACGTTTAGTTCTGGTGACCTCCTGACCTCACAGCAGGCTGATTCCCTTCCAAACCATACCGGAAAATTTCTTCTTGTCTTTTATAATGTCAAGAAAAAGACACAAAGACGAAAGATCGATGGGGAAATGTCTCTACAAAAGCAGCTGCTTGGGCAGCAAACAAACAACAAGAAAAAAAACGGCTAACGGCTTTTTGCTTTCAAACTAAGAATTGATGGAGACAACCGCGTCGAGAACAAAAATTACAAATATTTGGAGATTGATAAGGCGTATAGAAGCGACAGCAAAGGTCAAGCAAGCACTGCAAGTTACTTCCACTTTGTGCCCATAATACTCCTAGGATAAGGCTGCTGGAATCCAGTTACTCATTACAGATGGAGTGGCCAGTACCAGCGAGCCAAGGAACCCCCGCTACCTACATGTACTGCCCTCATTATATATATATAGACCAGCTACCCTTCACATACTAACTTTCCATAGCCGTTAACATACTGACTTTCAGTGACTCTTAGTTAATGAGTCCTGTCTCAATTATACATGTTAACCTCTGATACCTGTTGCACATTCTGACCTCCAATGACCGTTACATATTTTGACCTCTGCTACCAGCTACAACTACTGACCTGCAATACCTCTACACACATACATGTATTGACTCCAATACCTATCCCCCAGAAAATATCAACAGGCGCGGAGGCTACTGGATGTTTACAGCATTTTATTTCTGTCTCGACTTTCTCACAGCTTATTGCTGTTTACTTCATTCCTCCCTCTCATCGTTTTCATTTGTACAGCTTACTGATGACTGCACAGAGGGCGTTACCTTAAGTAACAAATGTGAAAGCCAAATACAACTTATGTAGTAAACTGTTTAACGCTTGTCGAAGAATCTTCACAGCAATAATAATAATGATAAAAAAGCCAACAAAAGCTGCTGTCAAACATAGAAAGCGACATGATGGACGCGACATACGGATTCTTTATCCACAAGACAGATTGAGAGAAAGACATTTTATTTAGAAGAGAATATGATGCGATACAAGACAGATAAGACCGCACTGCTGGATGATAGAGCAAATGGCACGAGAAGGCTCCTCGCGGGTACGTCACGTGATAATGTCACGTGATAAGACCTGTAAAGGGCAGGGGGCGGGGTAGAAAGACAAGGAGGTGTTACTTCAAGACGACGACTCGAACAGCGATGACGGCCAATAAGATGATGAGGGTGTCGACCCATGAGGATAAAGCTGATAAAACACAGGGTGGGTCGACTTCGACTGGAACTCGTGGACATGAGCAAACAGTTTTCTCATCGACCGCACACTCGGGAGACAGGTTGTTGGCAGCTCTGCTGGCCAATGTCTGCCCCGAGTCCAAGCATGTGTGACGTCACGTGCGCCAGGTGGCGCAACTGCCACTTACCATCAGCCATCGTGAATGCTGTAGCCAATGGTTGCACAATATTCAGAGGACTTTTTGTAACACAGGTACCCCTTCATGGGTTGGGTGAGTAGTGACACGGCACTGTGCCCACAGCTGCTTGGAGGAAGTCGTTTGGTCACTCGGCAGTGAGCTGGACATTAGGGGACAGTGCTCACTACATCACTGAGTGAGAGGGGGTTGTCATGGTCAGTGAGCTGGACATTAGGGGACAGTGCTCTCTACATCACGTAGTGACAGGGGGTTGTCATGGTCAGTGAGCTGGACATTGGGGGACAGTGCTCACTACGTCACTGAGTGACAGGGGGTTGTCATGGTCAGTGAGCTGGACATTAGGGGACAGTGCTCTCTACGTCACTGAGTGACAGGGGGTTGTCATGGTCAGTGAGCTGGACATTAGGGGACAGTGCTCTCTACATCACGTAGTGACCGTCCAGATACAGGTGGGGGGGTCATGGTCAGTGAGCAGTGAACTTTGGCACTAAGCGATCGTCCACATACAGAGGGATGAGTACCTAGCACCGTGCCAGCGCGTCTAACGAATTCCAGAACAGGGCAAGGGTCGTGTGAGTGTGTGCGTGTGTGCGTGTGTTGGGGGTAAGGTGGGAAAACGGGTTATCGGTCTTTACATCGTTAGAGGGAGCTGATCAGAAAGAGGGCGTGGTATTTGTTCTCCTTTCAAGACGTTGACCAGATAGGTGCCACGCGCCTCAGTCTCTCTGTTAGTGTGGGTGTGGGTGTGTCTGTGTATAGGTGTCAGCTGTATGTATGCAGATGAATGCGTGCGTGCGTGAGGTGAGCGAGGGGGCTGTGGGATGAGTGGGTCAGAGTTAGTATCACGTGTTCTTCCTTAGAGACAACTGACAAAGTTAGACTTTCATGATGCATGTGCTCAAACGAAAACGCACATCAATCTGTCTCCGAGATAAACACCCTCGCAAAAGCAGATTCCTTTACGCACTCAAAAAGACGAAAATGGATGATCGATGAGTAATGAAATCATGGGCAGCAACTGTGAAGGCAAACGTCAGCTTATTGCAGCAGTTACCTCCGCCGGTGCTGGCTTCATTCACTAGTCCACAAGCCGAGCCTTGTTCGTTTCTCTTTCTCCGCTCTTTCTATCCTCCCAGCCGCAACCCTGCCAGAGTGTAGTGATAGCACTAGACGGCCGGGCACCTAGTCGCTGTAGTGCTGGCACTAGACGAGGGCTGCTTTTATTGTTGAGCCGCAGACGATGGCGGGCTTTGACTTCACGTCCTTCCGCGCGCACATAATCGAAGGTTAAAAGCACGCGAAGCACTTTGAAGTGGCCCGCCTCCAGCCCATCCTCCCTGCTGGGTATTTTTAGGGGTGGTCAAAGCCTTCTCTGTCTTTATCACATTTCACATTCACCCCACCGCATGTCCCTAACTGGGGATGCGAAAGTCAAGAAGCTGCGGTTACATAAAGTCCTTTTGATGCCCAATCTTTGCCCGAATTTTGTTGAGATCACGTGACGGACGTATTTCCGCCGGTGACCAGTTACCACGCCCGAGTTTTTTTTAAAAGTAAGTTTTGTGAATGATGGCTTCGTTTTGGCAAAGCACATCTTCGAAATCTGCCCTGAAAAGAAATAGTCCATTGAGGATGACATCCATTGGCTGCCAGTCTCTCGCACAACATTTGCCGAGCGTCTGTGTCGTCAAGAGGTTTCTGTCGCTGCTGCCTCTTCATCACTCGTTTTCTCCACTCTAGCGGTATGGCGAGATGGTCACTCTCGTCCTAACGGAAGTGATGTCAGCAGTGTAACTAGATAACGGACTTTACACACTAAGCTGGACTCTAGGTCTTCCCTCCAAACAAAGACCATGTTTGGCTATAATTCAATTCTGCCCATTGTCCATCTTGATTTGCAAGAAGAATGAACCGGCTTTAGCAGACGCGAGAAATTCGTTTTGAGGCTGTTTGAGCCTGTTTGAGCCTGTTTGAGCCTGGTTTCTCCGCTACACCAGTCAGCAGCACAACCTGCTTTACTTTGAAGCGGGTCCGGCACTAACCATGGCCAGACTGACAAAGGGTTTTCCAAATGAATTTCCGCCATCTTGAGTCTTAGCACACAGGGGAGAGAAATCTGTTCTGGCGGGGGAGGAAGGGCCCCTGACTATGGCCAGGAGGATGCAGCTGACAATGTTGTTAAAGACAGGTTGTTATACATTTACAAGTGGGTGAGACACGATGATACAGTGTGTGAGAGTCTATGTGTGAGAGTGTGTATGAGAGAGAGAGTGTGTATGTGAGAGAGAGAGTGTATGTGAGAGTGTGTGAGAGTAAGAGAGTGTGAGGGCAAGAGTGTGAGAGTGTGTGTATGTATGTGAGAGTGTATGAGAGAGTGTGAGAGGGTTAGGGTTAGGGTTAGGATTAGAGTATGTTAGGGTATGTGAGAGTGTATGCGTGAGAGTGTGTGAGAGTGTGTGAGGGCAAGAGTGTGAGAGTGTGTATGCGTGAGAGTGTGTGAGTAAGACAGAGTGTGTGTGAACGAGGACAATACACTCTCTCAAGCCATTTTGTGTGACTTGCTTCTTTCCTGTCTGCCTTAAGCACGAGTGTTTACTGTAAGTAAAGCACAGTGAAGTATCACCACACAGGACTTACTTCAGTCGATTGTTGTGTAGGTTCCGCCACTCAGCCACAGGTTGGAGAGGGGCTCGTGTAGGGATGGTGCACACCTCGTGTAACAGTCTTGTGAAAGTCACATACACACATGCATACACACATTCACACAACTAAATCCCCGAAATCGGAATCCCTCATCTTCCTGTCACATCGTCCATAGTCGATAGTGTGAAGCTCAGACAACCAACCACCTTATGACCTTGTGAAACCCACTCGTCGTCACTAGTGTCACTAATCACAGTGTGTGACTCACTGGTCACTAGTGTCACTAATCACAGTGTGTGACTCACTCGTCCTCACTAGTGTCACTAATCACAGTGTGACCCACTCGTCACTAGTGTCACTAATCACAGTGTGACTCACTCGTCACTAGTGTCACTAATCACAGTGTGTGACTCACTCGTCGTCACTAGTGTCACTAATCACAGTGTGTGACCCACTGGTCACTAGTGTCACTAATCACAGTGTGACTCACTCGTCACTAGTGTCACTAATCACAGTGTGAGACTCACTCGTCGTCACTAGTGTCACTAATCACAGTGTGAGACTCACTCGTCGTCACTAGTGTCACTAATCACAGTGTGAGACTCACTCGTCACTAGTGTCACTAATCACAGTGTGTGACTCACTCGTCGTCACTAGTGTCACTAATCACAGTGTGTGACTCACTCGTCGTCACTAGTGTCACTTTTGACTTGGCACTCTCCATTGTGACCACTACAGGACGTGTGACACCGCCACTTATTATTATTATTATTATTATTATTATTATTATTCATGGTATGCACAGTCTGTATGTTTATATTAGTCGTTTGTGTGTGTTTAAGTAGATCCCTCCTACTTCTTGACGGGTCATCTTCTGTCTTGGCACTACAGGCCTGTGTGAGTAGAGTGGTTTGTCGTGTCAAGTCCCGCGGTGTGTTTGCCGGACAATGTGAGGAGAAAGGTGCGGAGGGGGGGCCTCCTCAGCCACCCTGGCACTGCAGGGAGGTCAGCGACAGGGGCAGGGCAGGGCAGGGTAGGTGTGCCGGGGCAACAGCACGTGGCATTATCGGCACACAGAGGGCGCTGTGATCTGCAGCTCTACTTTCAGTCGGCACGCGCGCGTCCGTGATTCTGCAAAATGTACGTCACACTAGGGAATACAATAGTGCAGTCACGTCACAGCTGGACATAGGCGGGCTCTGCATGTTAGTGCCGGGGTCTGTTAGCTGGACGCCGTGTGTAGACTACCACCACCACGACAACAACTCCTGTTGTCAGACTGGGTCAGTCAGGTGAGGATGGAGTTGACAAGACTTTGTATCAGAAACATCAGCACAACAGCGGGGACTTCCGGTGTGAAAAGCTGATTGAGACTGAGATGCTGCGATGAAAGGCATCGCTACAGGCAAGTCAAACACTTTAGAAGAAACACTTCACGACATAGTCACCGACGGACACATGTAAGCATCACCAAGATTGTGAAAAAGGTGATACAAACAAAAACTGACAAAAACAACACTGACACAACTGACTACATCGAACTTTGGCCCTGACGTCATGAATATTAAATAAGATATTTCCGCCTGGTGCAGGCTGGGCTGTCAAGCGGGCTTCAGTTTTGCATTTTCCATCCCCTACGCGTTATTGGGAGGAAATGTAACTCATTAACTGAATACCACACACCTCCATCCACCAACCATCTGTCCATGTAACTCCTCCCACATACACACCTACACACAACACACCTACATATACACACCCACCCCTACACTCCTTCCCACCCACACACACCTACACATCTACACATACACACCCACCCATGCACTCCTTCCCCCCATACACCCCTATACATACACACCCACCCCTACACTCCTACCCACACACGCACGCACATTCGTGCACCACCCAGCCAAGCACTTACCACGCTCGCACGCACCTGCACGCGCCAACAACACGCACTCAAGCACTCAATCATAGTACACCAGATACACAAAGCAAGCACACGCACACACATACACAGGGGAGGATGTCTGCGGGGTCCTGCCGACCATTTCGTCCTCACGCGCCACGAGAGCGGTGTCCATGGCGGGCGGCAGAGGGCGAAGTCAGCATCAGGCAGACAGCGCGTGCTGTGCCGTAGGGCGCGAGTGATTTGGAACAAACTCTTTCATTCCACGGACCTTCAGAACTCCACTCACGGACTCCATGGGGCGCTTCAAACATTTATCTTTTATTATAGGCTAGGACGACTGTCTGCTGCCCATCCTACTTCAGCTCCACCTTGACAGATATCTACACAACGGAACTCTCCCCCTCCTTCTCTGTCCCCCCGACAGATGTGCTGGTGTCGTCTTGTTCTTGTCCTGACGAATTGAAGTGCTGGGGAAATGGACTTGTCCACGTATTCATCTTTGGTCTTCCTAGTATGACCACAGTACTCAGGGCTGGTGTCGTGCTTTGATGTCGCAGCCTCGGGCGATGTCTGATGGAAAGTCGCCATCAGAGAGAGACCAGTCATCTCAGGTCTTACACAAGCGGGGTAATTTCACAGATACCCAGGCACACCTTCCCCACACGCGTCTACAGGACCCACCCACCCACAAACACACACGCACTAACATTAAATAAAAAAAGAGGAGATGATGTTTCACACAGTGGCATGAACAGAGATTGAAAATAAGAGGGAAGAAAGTTGACTTGTAACTAGGGAGGGACAAAGGAGGGACCTCACTTCATTATTGTACTTAGGCCGAGCAAGGAAGCTGAGGCGAGATTTGTCACAACAGACACAACATAGGGAGACCCACGAGCTGACATGGAGAGATCCATGAGTAGACTGTAGACACGAAGAGATCCACGACTAGACATTAGGTTAGCGCGTGCAAATGGAGAAATCCACGAGCTGGCATTGTTGACTTCTTCCGAGAGCGCAATACATAAACAACAACAATGAAAACAGCAAAACAAAAATACCACCAACAAGTAGTTTAATAAATACAGCAGCAAACAGAAACATCAGGCGGGTGTATACTTGTGACATATGTAAATACAATTGTATACAACATATACAGTGCTGTCTATATATCTATATATACAGTGCTATATATATACAATTGTATACAACATATACAGTGCTCTATATATATCTATATATACAATTGTATATAACATATACAGTGCTGTCTATATATACAATTGTATATAACATATACAGTGCTCTCTATATATCTATATATACAGTGCTCTCTATATATCTGTATATACAGTGCCCTCTATATATATCTATCTATACAATTGTATATAACATATACAGTGCTCTCTATATATCTGTATATACAGTGCTCTCTATATATATCTATCTATACAATTGTATATAACATATACAGTGCTGTCTATATATATATATACAGTGCTCTATATATATCTGTATATACAATTGTATATAACATATACAGTGCTGTCTATATATATCTATATATATACAATTGTATATAACATACAGTGCCCGCACACACTGCAGGGGCAGGCAGGGGCAGGCAGGGGCAGCAGGGATCAGGCAGACATGGCGGAGCTCGCTATCGCTTGTCGTTTGGCTGAAAGCCTCAGACACAAAATCACGAGACGGAAATGAGGCGGAGGCCTGTCCCCGGGCAACCCTCCCACCGATTCCTTCTGCTCCGCGCATGCGCATGTAGCCATCATCAAGCTTAATGTCAAGTTTTTAAATCATGAAGCTTTCATCTACAACCGTCATTCCTGGTACTGTCCGCTATGACGTCACGGCATGCACGAGAGCATCTGATAGCGTGTGCACCCAGGCGTGTGTGTGGCTGTGTGTGTGTGACTGACTGTGTGTGACTGTGTGTAACTGTGCCTGTGTGTGTGTGTGTGCACGCGCATACACGTCACAGCTTTCACACAGCACACAGCTGTTTAAATGCCCTTTGTGCACTCAAAGCGTCCATTGGTGGCGTGACGACACCACAAGACAAGTGTGATATTTTAATATGTAAACTGACAAATGTTTGTGTAACATGAATGTGTGCTCTAAATTAACACAGCGAAAGAAAACTCATCAACCTACAGGTCACTACTTACTCCCCCACCCCCACATACATAACCATAGACATTCATACTCACACACAACACTTCACACGTATCTACATACACCTACATACACACGCCTGACACACGCGTACACATTCGACCTGAACATACGACTGAACACACTAACAAATCTCACATTTTGTATTTAACAGCCGAGTACGGGTGAAATAAGTCTGTTGCTAGACCTGTTAGTGTTAACAAGGGTGAAATAAGTCTGTTACTAGACCTGTTAGTGTTAACAAGGGTGAAATAAGTCCGTTACTAGACCTGTTAGTGTTAACAAGGGTGAAATAAGTCCGTTACTAGACCTGTTAGTGTTAACAAGGGTGAAATAAGTCCGTTACTAGACCTGTTAGTGTTAACAAGGGTGAAATAAGTCTGTTACTAAACTTGTTGTTAGAGTTAACAAGGGTGAAATAAGTCTGTTAGTGTTAACAAGTGTGAAATAAGTCCGTTACTAGACCTGTTAGTGTTAACGAGGAGCAAGGTTTAAAATGTCGGGAGGAGGGTAGATGGGTACAGGTTAGATGGCTACAGGTTAGATGGGTAGAGGTTAGAGGGTAGATGGGTACAGTACTGAGCGAGGAGGTGCCTGTGGTCCTGGAGGAGTTTGCTGGCGGGCTGTGGTACCAACAGACTGTGGCACAGACTGTGCAGCTGCGCACCAATCAAGTTGCCACACAGCTGGACGATCTTCTTCGTCCCACCACCATCTTTCACTGAAGGTTCTAGAACCACAGTTCAGTCTCAGTCTCAGCTAAACTAGTGCAGCTTGCGAAGCAGAACCAAGCTGATGTGGACTTTCCTGTATGAACAGTCCAGATGGTCTGTGAAAGTCTGACCGTGCATGTTGAGGTGCTTGCTCACCGCCATGATGGTAGTCTCGTGATATCGGTCTTCCCTGTGGCCACAGTGTTTCTTTTTTCTGTCAGCTGTCCAACGACTGGTGGGGCTGAGTGGTGCTCCCTATACACGAGTAAGCCGAGCATTTCGACTCTCTGTCAACGGGCCGTTTAATTAATCAGCTTACTTAGGGAGAAAGGAATGAACACGGAGTAGCTAATAATGTTAGGAGTCAAATAGGTGCAAGATATGTGGACGCCAGTCATGAAGAAACGAAAGAGAATCTCCAAAATGTCTCCAGTGAATGACGACTAACCTACAAAGACTTTCAGACAGTGCCTCGGTGTCCGAGGGATGGGAGTATGACAGCCTGCATGACAACCCATGACTGCCCTCAGAGATGGCAGAGACACCACGTGGTCGATGATGACAAGATAAAGTAAGAATAGCAGGCAGACAGGCAGGCAGACAGACAGACAGGGAAGGGACGGAGAGATGGAAGGAAGGGACGAAGGGTCTCAAGATCAGCTGCTATTTGACTTTGTGGTAGTTATTTTTGTCAGGGTTGTGGTAGTTTAGTCCCGTGAAATGAATGGATCGGCTCCTTTCATTGTTGAATTTATAAATTTGGAAAATCGTAATTACTTCTCGGCTTTCTACCACCTCTCACTATCATAACTCGTTTGCTCAGGTACTTTCTCTCTCTCTCGTTTG
The DNA here is from genome assembly GCF_003073045.1 of Pomacea canaliculata. Classification (NCBI taxonomy): domain Eukaryota; kingdom Metazoa; phylum Mollusca; class Gastropoda; order Architaenioglossa; family Ampullariidae; genus Pomacea; species Pomacea canaliculata. Next base: position 278,335 of record NC_037594.1, read on the forward strand.
ATAATAAACATGTCTACTGCCTTAGTCAGCAATCTTACATTTTACATTTTGATTTGCTGTCATTTATTTCTGCAGTTTTTCCCTTGTGTATATAACCAAGTGTGTGTATACTTATAGACTAGAAAACTCTTCTCTTATCTACTATTGACTTTCTAATGTGTGATGATGATGATGGCGGTGGTGTGGTGGTGGTTGTTGTTTGATGTTGCTATATACTGTACTGTAGCTTATAATATAACTATCAAGGGAATAGTCATTCATCGATTAGGGGCAACAACATACTGGGAGATACATCAGTTTTGTAGCGATATCGATGTACATTGATGGATGATATTCCAAACTTAAACTTAATAAATGCTTGTCTAAAACAGCGAATTCTCAGTATATTTACATATCTCTCAGGTTGTACGTAGCTCTTAAAGTCTTTCACTTGTGCATATATCATTGTACCATTCTTGTTGGAAACAGTCTGTAAGTCTTTGTTTAAAGGTTCTTAAAAACATGTTCTTGTTGCCGACACTTTGCTGAAGCCAAACAAATCGAAAGCCATTGACACAGAGAAGTTCTTTTACACAAAAAGCTCAATTGCTCTTGCATATGTAACAGCATATTGTAACTGTTACATGGTAATCTATCTTCTGCCATACTAACAAGCCTAAGTCAGTATTTGATACCCTTACTTTGGATAGTATACATATTGGACATCTACCTAGGTCGCCGAAAATTATTTTATTTGCTGTATTCAACACCACACCTAAAAATGTTTTGCAAGCAAAGAGGTGAGCTTTTTCTAGCACATCAACAACTTGATAGCCCCACATTTCGGATCCATACAATAATATGGGAGCAATGTGTATATCGTATATCTTAAAGAAGACTGTCACTTCATTTCCACAGGCACTGCAGGAGCTGCCTAGTCCTTATCTTTGCTTTAGTTGCTAAGTCGGTTATTGCACTAGTAACAGAAAGTTTTGTGGTAAAGTGGAAGCCCAAGTATTTATAAGAGTTAACAACTTCTAATTTATGGCTTCCGTAGTGCCAGGATTCTTTGGCACCCAGAAAACCACCCTTGTTTTCTGTAAGTTAACTGACATATCAAAGCTGTCTGCAAACTGTTTTAATATGTTGATTTGCTCTTGTAGACCTCTGCTAGAATATGACATAAGTGCCACGTCGTCGGCAAAGAGTTGTATTAACAGTTGTACCACACATGAGTAAGCTGTATACCATGGTCGCCATTGTACCTATTTCCACCGCGAGCTCGTTAATAAAGAGGGAGAACAGTATAGGTGAGAGGTTACACCCTTGTCTGACTCCTACCGGGCAGTTAATCCAAGCTGTAAGTGTTTCTCTACATCTGATACAAGACTTGACATTTTTGTACATACTTTGTACATACACCAGCATTTTTCAGCTAACTCCTGCAGCTCGAAGAACGTTCCATAGGATGTTTCGGTTTACGGTATCGACAGCTTTCCTAAACTCAACAAAACAGACATACATGTACATCCTTCCAGACCTTTTTAACAAGTATTTCTGTACCATCGAAAAGAGCACAAAGATATTATCAACAGTAGAGCGGCCTGGTCGAAAGCCACTTTGTTCTTCTACAATCTTCCTGTTGTCTTCAACCCTGTGTGTGTGTGAGGATGTGTGAGGATGTGTGAGGATGTGTGTGTGTGTGAGGATGTGTGTGTGTGTGTGTGTGAGGATGTGTGTGTGTGTGTGTGAGGATGTGTGTGTGTGTGTGAGGATGTGTGTGTGTGTGTGAGGATGTGTGTGTGTGTGTGTGTGTGTGTGAGGATGTGTGTGTGTGTGAGGATGTGTGTGTGTGTGAGGATGTGTGTGTGTGAGGATGTGTGTATGTGTGTGTGAGGATGTGTGTGTGTGTGAGGATGTGTGTGTGTGTGAGGATGTGTGTGTGTGTGTGAGGATGTGTGTGTGTGTGAGGATGTGTGTGTGTGTGTGTGTGTGAGGATGTGTGTGTGTGAGGATGTGTGTATGTGTGTGTGAGAATGAGTGTGTATATTTGTGTTTTGTGTGTGTGTGAGAGAGGATGTAGTGTATACGTGTGTGTGTGTGAGAGAGAGGATGTCGGGTACGTGTGTGTGTGTGGGGGGGGGGGGAAAGCTGAGTAGTACAAATGATACAAACGTATATATGTCATGTCTTATGCATGTTTATGATGTAACAGCATTTCACCCTTCTTTCAACAGGTCCTTGATCCATCCAACAAACAAACAAACAAACAAACAGTTCAGTTCCTTTCCTTTCAGCCATTTTTGCTAATGACGTCAACGATGTCACTGGAAGTTCATGTGAACAGTTGTCACTGTGGGGCCACCGAAGCTACAGCGACGGTTATTGCCTCTTGCTGCAGGAAGTGGTTGTGTAGTCTTTGTCAGAGTCACATGATACATCAGTTGAGACGAGGAGCCGAGGACACAAACAGTCTGCCATCACAGCAGAACCGTCACAGTGCTTAGCCATCATATTTGTCTGGCTGCTGACGACACAGGCACAACTCGCTACACTAACTTTTAGTGGCATCAATAAAAGAAAATGTGGTCTGGTGGAAGTCCGACCATAAATCCCTCCACACACCAGTCCAGACATCCGGGCTTGTCATTTAGCGGCCTGCTGGCTGGTGCTGTCCTCCTTCCCTTCATGGACTAAGACTGAGCTTGGCCCTAACTTGATGTATTGCATGCTGACAACAGGGTATCTACATATGCTACAGAGGTGAGGGTCTTGGTTACATGACACCAGGGGGCGCTGTCGTCACACAGACCGTGATGCTCTCTGCTCCTCGTCCCTTTTGAGTTTTTGTCTGTGTCCTTCACCTAGTAGACGGTGTTTGTGTCCATGTCCGTGTCTTGGACCTGTAGGATTGTAAGATTGTAAGATTGTAGGTTTATCTACAGTGTAGAAGCAACCCTAACCCTAACCCTTAACGAAGATCCTGCGAAGAAGCCTTCGCAGCAATCACATCTCCAATCGGTTAGAAGCCCCAAACTGAACTGCAAGACCTAACCAACAGCTGGCAGTTCCAATGCATGTGGAATGAAGACTAGCAGCCACAGTCAACACCAACCCAAGCAGAGAGCTACATCAAGGGAAGACAACTCTAAGAGGTCAACAGTTTAAAGATGGCAGCTGCACGGCAAATATCCGCATCAGGATCGCAACAGCGACAATAGTAATGACCAGGCTGAACATCGTCTGGCAAGTCAGATACCAGGGACAGAGTGTTCAGATGTCGTACCTCAGTCGTATTGTAAGGATGCCCAGGGGCAGTGTTCAGTGTTCAGATGTCGTACCTCAGTCTTACTGTAAGGATGCCCAGGGGCAGTGTTCAGTGTTCAGATGTCGTACCTCAGTCGTATTGTAAGTGTTCAGATGTCGTACCTCAGTCGTATTGTAAGTGTTCAGATGTCGTACCTCAGTCCTACTGTATAGCTGAACATAGTCTGGCAAGTCAGATACCAGGGACAGTGTGTTCAGTGTTCAGATGTTCGTACCTCAGTCCTACTGTGCGACTACAAGACGTGCACTGCGCATGTCGAGACAGAAATGAGAATACAGACATTTTATACCAAGGACCCGCTTGAAACATTAACAACAAGAATGTTTACTAACATTCTTACTAACACTTTACGCTTTGTCACACGTGACAAGAAATACTTGCTTATCCAGGGTGTTTTGCCATTAGTGACAGCATGAATGTATGTTAATGCAGTTTGTTTTGTCGAAAGAAGTAACATGAACATGAACATGAACATGAGTCCTGCTTGCTTTGAGTGACTGAATTTGTCTGCTGCACGCATGTGTCCATTCTTTCATCTGCAAAACAGTTTGTAGCTCACATTTTTATTTTACTCTAGAGGTAATTTCATTTCCTCCTCACTCCCTCTCTCCTATGTCTAACCCTAATACGTTATAAAATAACCCTAATAAAATTCTGGCATGTGACAGGGTTAAACTCAGACAACTTGCTGGCAAAATGTGAAGCGTCTTCTCACATGTCACGTGATCCTAAGCGGACGACCGCGCGGTTTAATGGTCTCCTAGAAAGTCGTCAGGGACGTCCAAGAGGGACCCTGCTCTTGGCCAGGAAAAAGGACCTCATTTCACGGGCAGTTTTATTGTAGGGACGTCTCCACAAAAGGCCGCAGTAGCTTCAAGAAGGATTCATTTCCGGAAAAGGTGGCTGCTGGGCAGGGGGCGTAGTAATTCGCAAACAACGGCGTCAGGCGGTGAAAGAAGTTCCACCTATCTCGCTTCTTTCGCCTGAAATCCGCTTTTCCGGTTCTGTATCTGTCTCTTTCTCTGAAGAGCTCCCATTTATGAAGAGATGCTATTGAACGCCACCGATGGAAGAAAAAATCGCCTGAGATAAGTGAACTTGTGTCTGAAGGCAAACAGTACAGTGGCAGTGAGGTCAATGACAAAGATTGCAATCGCACTGAGACACACCCACAAACGCATGCACGCACTCACAGTCTCGTGTTCATATGAAAGTGTAGCCAAGAAAACGTTTTCCTATCAGTTCAGACTTCCTACGGACAGCAGAAAACGATGGCTTATGATACAACAATCATTCGGAAGTCCTTCTTTACAGAAAAATGAGTTTAATTATTCCTTTCGTCCTTTGCTGAAGCACTTGCACTCAGTGTTTCAAGTTGGCCTCCTGGAGGTGAACTTCCGCTACTGCAGCTGACAGAACTTTGGTGTGTGTAGTTGAGCGCCGCAGTTCTGGTGGTGTTGTGACTAGTGCTGGCACTCCAACATGTCGGGTACACCACAGTTTCACCCTGGCTTTACACACAGCACCACAGGCGGCCTTTGGGGGTGGCACTAGGGTAGCCACCCCAAGCCCCCGTGCCTGAGTGGGGGTGTATGTGGGGGGGGGAGGGGGATAGGAGCCTCTACTGTCAGCTGTCGGCTCCGCATGTGACACCCACCCAGGGCCCCGCGCGCTGCTAGGGCTGCCTCTGGCCGCACTCTCATGTACAGCTGCTACACAACAAATGTTTCTCCACTTTCCAGTCTTCTGAATGAGACAATTTACCAAGCTGAGAGACTTGCACGGAGAGGCACACATCCTTCATCAAGTTTTTTAAAACTCAAGGATTGAAGGACGCAGCTTATGTTCGGCACTTGTTCACTGCACAACAAATGATTTGAAGTGACATTTGTACTTTGCAGTAATGACTTCAAAGTTTGTGGTCATTTAGACAGGCTTTGTATTTTTTTTAATTCCAAGACAGCAAGCTCCCTTTCGTGTTTAGCTTCAGTGTTTTTCTTTCATGGAGTCTGCTCGTCTGCTGACGGTTCCTGCTACCCTCCAGACGACTGACCAGCTACTGATCGCACTTCTTGTAGCATGGCAGTTCTGTAGGTCTTATCTAGTGTCCTCTAGACTCCCCTTATGTCTCTATGATTGACCTTCCTTATTTACATACAATCTGTCACGAGCCAAAGAGAACACAAAAGGTTAACCTTGCCGCTAACTGGTCATTAACCCTCCGTATGCGTGTGACTAGAGACGATGCCATCTCACCCAACGATAGCTGATGACAAGAAGACTTCACATTAACTTAGTGCACAAAGACAGACTGGACTACAAGTGTGACGATGGTGGTTGATGAAAGAAACTACTTGATTGCATTGTCGATTGTTTGAACTCTTACTGATTTATTTCATTGTACACAGAGCAAGAACTACATCCTCTGCCTTTGCGCTTTGTTGCAAAGAATGCAGAATTGTGGGATCGTGTCTTCCCATCATGGCGAGCATGCGCACTTGCCAGGCGATGAAAGCTTTACTGATCAGAGGCCTGGTGTCTGCGGGACTGACAAAGTTGCATGAAGAGCACATCAAAGACAAGACCCAGGTCTCATCGATTGTACCGGAAGGAACTGTCCCCAGCCCTTAAACTACTTCATTATGACTGCAGCCTGGACCATAGCACGGGATTAGGGCTCTAACAGGGTGTCCACCACCCTTACAATCTTGTCTGACCCTCCAGAACCTCTGCCAGCCCCACCAGACGACAGGCTGACCTTGCTTAGGGACTGATGGTCTGAAGGGGAAGTTTACATCTGTACACCTTCTCAAACAAACTCTCTTCATCTGTCTGCATCCATCTCTCTCACGTGCCTGGGGTAGACTATCGCTGTGTCTCACTTCAAACGAGATGTCACACGCCTTCAACCTGCTGTCATATGTTTAAACCTGTCACAAGTAGATTAGTCACACGCCTTCAACCTGCTGTCATATGCTAACACCTGTCACAACTAGATTAGTCACATGCCTCCACCTGTCACAACTAGGTTTGTCTTCCTCTGTCGTTGTCGTTTGGGCCGACGGTTAGCGCCTGTCACCAGTGAGCATTGACTGTCCTGGGTTCACATCTCGCCTCGGCACGCTGTTCATTCTGTGCAGCTGGTATTTTACATGGTTGGCTGTGATAACCTCAGTTGCTGACGACCTGAAATAGCAAATCCACTCTCCACTACTACATGAAAGTAAACACAGGTGTTTTTGGATCTCTATTCTTTTTCACATCACCTGCATGTTTGGATGTTCATGATTTAATAAACTGCAATAAACCACAGTACTAACATAAACTTTATCATAGATTTTGTCTGTCTTGATAAACTTTAACAGCATTTTTGTCTATAGACACTGAATTCTTAGTGGTGTTTGTCTATATAGATTGTCTTTGTCTATAATAAATTATCTTTCATGACATGCGTGTGTATTTAAATTGTTGTTGTATCAGCTTACTTTTCTGTATAAACTATATGTTTGCATCAGAATAAGCTCTAAGTGAATGAACGTGTGTGACTGAGTGAATATTTGTAAGAGCATGAATGTGAGAAGTGTTTTCCTGTCCATGACTATGACAACAAAAAGTTTACATCAACATGTTTGTCAATATTGTCGCGCCTATCTCTCCGTGGAGACGATGGTACACGCCAATATTCAGAAGGTAGACCCGAGTTATTCCTCCACAAGGTGTCTAGCATCAAGGGGTAGAGGTGGGGCAGAAACGCTTGCCTGGCTGACCTCACAGGTTGATACAATAGTGCACACCACTCACACCAGCCTGGCTGACCTCACAGGTTGATACAAGATAGTGCACACCACTCACACCAGCCTGTCTCTGACCTCACAGGTTGATACAATAGTGCACACCACTCACACCAGCCTGGCTGACCTCACAGGTTGATACAAGATACAAGTGCACACCACTCACACCAGCCGCCATGTCTCACATCCTGGGGGCACAAAGTAGCAGTTGATGCGGAGGCTGCAATGTCCAGATTGCTGACGTGTCAGCTGCCAGAAGGTCAACACTGAAATCGATTTTGTTGTTTTGACAGAGCGAGATGAGAGGATTGTGAAGCGCTTTCTGCTTCTATTCCATCTCCACAGCTGCACTTGTGCCTGTCCTGCGCCATCAGCATCGAAACAGCGCCATCTTGGTTGTACATATTGTATACAATGTAGGCTGTTAGGACTGCTGTTTGGCTGTCAAGTGGACGAACACGTGTTTATAGCTACAGGAACACAAATATTGTACAGAATAGACACATTGTATATCAACAGCTCAGCTACATAGGTGTTTGGCTCAAGATGACTGATGTCCACACAAGTGCAACATTCCAGTCCTGTCAATTCACGAAACTGCTTGAAGTTTACAGTAACACCTGAGTTTCTTGCGCAGAGACACACCTTGTTTGCACCTTGTTTGCACCTTGTTTGCACGGAAGCAAAAGGCTGTGCATGTACTTGTGTACATCTGTACATCTGTACATCTGTAGCGACTACAGACAGTGCAAGTGATACCAAAGTCTGGCTGTCGTCTTGGGAATGAACAGTTGCACTCAGTACCTCGTCAGCCTGATGATGATATTATTTTTATAGATTAAACATTTGAATTATGTCTGAAATCTGCAATTTCAACAAAAGCAGCACAAGTCGGGCTGAACAAATCTGAGCGGCCATGGTCATGTGACTTTTATCTTTTGTGAAACCCACTGACCTGGCACTGCAGCGAGAACACGAGCTGGCAAACACTTAAACATGATGACAGGTTGCTTTGTGTGCTGTGTAGTAGTGATGTATAGTAATGATGTGTAGTGTTGCTTTGTGTGCTGTGTAGTAGTGATGTATGGTAATGATGTGTAGTGTTGCTTTGTGTGCTGTGTAGTAGTGTTGTGTAGTGTTGCTTTGTGTGCTGTGTAGTGTTGCTTTGTGTGCTGTGTAGTAATGCTGTGTAGTAGTGATGTGTAGTGTTGCTTTGTGTGCTGTGTAGTAGTGATGTGTAGTAGTGATGTGTAGTAGTGCTGTGTAGTAATGCTGTGTAGTAGTGCTGTGTAGTGTTGCTTTGTGTGCTGTGTAGTAGTGATGTGTAGTAGTGATGTGTAGTGTTGCTTTGTGTGCTGTGTAGTAGTGATGTGTAGTAGTGATGTATGGTAATGATGTGTAGTGTTGCTTTGTGTGCTGTGTAGTAGTGTTGTGTAGTGTTGCTTTGTGTGCTGTGTAGTGTTGCTTTGTGTGCTGTGTAGTAATGCTGTGTAGTAGTGATGTGTAGTGTTGCTTTGTGTGCTGTGTAGTAGTGATGTGTAGTAGTGATGTGTAGTAGTGCTGTGTAGTAATGCTGTGTAGTAGTGCTGTGTAGTGTTGCTTTGTGTGCTGTGTAGTAATGCTGTGTAGTAGTGATGTGTAGTGTTGCTTTGTGTGCTGTGTAGTAGTGATGTGTAGTAGTGATGTATGGTAATGATGTGTAGTGTTGCTTTGTGTGCTGTGTAGTAGTGTTGTGTAGTGTTGCTTTGTGTGCTGTGTAGTGTTGCTTTGTGTGCTGTGTAGTAATGCTGTGTAGTAGTGATGTGTAGTGTTGCTTTGTGTGCTGTGTAGTAGTGATGTGTAGTAGTGATGTGTAGTAGTGCTGTGTAGTAATGCTGTGTAGTAGTGCTGTGTAGTGTTGCTTTGTGTGCTGTGTAGTAGTGATGTGTAGTAGTGATGTGTAGTGTTGCTTTGTGTGCTGTGTAGTAGTGATGTGTAGTAGTGATGTGTAGTGTTGCTTTGTGTGCTGTGTAGTAGTGATGTGTAGTAGTGATGTGTAGTGTTGCTTTGTGTGCTGTGTAGTAGTGATGTGTAGTGTTGCTTTGTGTGCTGTGTAGTAGTGTTGTGTAGTGTTGCTTTGTGTGCTGTGTAGTGTTGCTTTGTGTGCTGTGTAGTAATGCTGTGTAGTAGTGATGTGTAGTGTTGCTTTGTGTGCTGTGTAGTAGTGATGTGTAGTAGTGATGTGTAGTAGTGCTGTGTAGTAATGCTGTGTAGTAGTGCTGTGTAGTGTTGCTTTGTGTGCTGTGTAGTAGTGATGTGTAGTAGTGATGTGTAGTGTTGCTTTGTGTGCTGTGTAGTAGTGATGTGTAGTAGTGATGTATGGTAATGATGTGTAGTGTTGCTTTGTGTGCTGTGTAGTAGTGTGTGTAGTGTTGCTTTGTGTGCTTGTAGTGTTGCTTTGTGTGCTGTGTAGTAATGCTGTGTAGTAGTGATGTGTAGTGTTGCTTTGTGTGCTGTGTAGTAGTGATGTGTAGTAGTGATGTGTAGTAGTGATGTGTAGTAGTGATGTGTAGTAGTGATGTGTAGTAGTGCTTTGTGTGCTGTGTAGTAGTGATGTGTAGTAGTGATGTGTAGTGTTGCTTTGTGTGCTGTGTAGTAGTGATGTGTAGTAATGATGTGTAGTAGTGCTGTGTAGTAGTGATGTGTAGTAATGATGTGTAGTAGTGCTGTGTAGTAGTGATGTATAGTAATGATGTGTAGTGTTGCTTTGTGTGCTGTGTAGTAGTGATGTGTAGTAGTGATGTATAGTAATGATGTGTAGTGTTGCTTTGTGTGCTGTGTAGTAGTGATGTGTAGTAGTGATGTGTAGTGTTGCTTTGTGTGCTGTGTAGTAGTGCTGTGTAGTAGTGCTGTGTAGTAGTGATGTGTAGTGTTGCTTTGTGTGCTGTGTAGTAGTGATGTGTAGTAGTGATGTATAGTAGTGATGTGTAGTGTTGCTTTGTGTGCTGTGTAGTAGTGATGTGTAGTAGTGATGTGTAGTGTTGCTTTGTGTGCTGTGTAGTAGTGCTGTGTAGTAGTGCTGTGTAGTAGTGATGTGTAGTGTTGCTTTGTGTGCTGTGTAGTAGTGATGTGTAGTAGTGATGTATAGTAGTGATGTGTAGTGTTGCTTTGTGTGCTGTGTAGTAGTGATGTGTAGTAGTGATGTGTAGTGTTGCTTTGTGTGCTGTGTAGTAGTGATGTGTAGTGTTGCTTTGTGTGCTGTGTAGTAGTGATGTGTAGTAGTGATGTGTAGTGTTGCTTTGTGTGCTGTGTAGTAGTGATGTGTAGTAGTGATGTGTAGTGTTGCTTTGTGTGCTGTGTAGTAGTGATGTGTAGTTGCTTTGTGTGCTGTGTAGTAGTGATGTGTAGTGTAGTGTGATGTGTAGTGTTGCTTTGTGTGCTGTGTAGTAGTGATGTGTAGTGTGTAGTGTGCTGTGTAGTATGTGTATGTGTAGTGTGATGTTGCTTGTGTGGTAGTGCTGTGTAGTGTGTAGTGATGTATGAGTGATGTGTTGCTTTGTGTGCTGTGTAGTAGTGATGTGTAGTAGTGATGTGTAGTGTTGCTTTGTGTGCTGTGTAGTAGTGATGTGTAGTAGTGATGTGTAGTGTTGCTTTGTGTGCTGTGTAGTAGTGATGTATAGTAGTGATGTGTAGTGTTGCTTTGTGTGCTGTGTAGTAGTGATGTGTAGTAGTGATGTGTAGTGTTGCTTTGTGTGCTGTGTAGTAATGATGTGTAGCAATGATGTGTAGTGTTGCTTTGTGTGCTGTGTAGTAGTGATGTGTAGTAGTGATGTGTAGTGTTGCTTTGTGTGCTGTGTAGTAGTGATGTGTAGTAGTGATGTGTAGGGTTACTTTGTGTGCTGTGTAATAGTGATATGTAGTAATGATGTGTAGTGTTGCTTTGTGTGCTGTGTATCAATGATCAGTAGTGTTGCTTTGTGTGTCTTGACCAATTGAAATGTTGCAGTAAATGAAAATATTGAAACATTTCATTGGCTGGCACATGACAGACATCAACCAAGTCCTCAGCAATAAGTCAAAACGTATTAGTGTCGAGGTAGCTCAATCCTCCATCCATACTTTAATGCAAGTGATAGCAACTCGATATAATTATTAGGATTTAGTCTAAACATCGGTTGTTTTGTGTGAAGGTAGGACAGGAAACCTCCTGGAGATGACAGAGGCAAAAACGAATAGAGCAAAATGTCTTAGAGTGGAGAACGATTTGGCGAGATTGATAGAAGGATGTAAATAAACAGCAGAACAAGAAGAGAGATAAAATGCGAGAGACAGAGAGTCAGGTGTAATCAAAAGATAGATTATTTAAGAATTACTTGAAAAAAAAATTGGAAGAAATATGAAAGAGGAAAAAAGACATATGTTGGTAGAGAGGTAAGACATAGGTGTAGACACGGAATGCATGTGCATAGCAGTCGAGCTATTTATAGTCACAATGACGCACACATTATGAAACAAGTCTCGTCACTGTCACGTGTCCTCACAAGACTCCTCACTGTCGTCTCCTCACTGTCACGCGTCCTATCTTTTCCTCCCTGTCACGTGTCCTCACTGTCACGTGTCGTCTCCTCACTGTCACGCGTCCTATCTTCTCCTCACTGTCACGTGTCGTCTCCTCACTATCACGTGTCCTCACTATCTTTTCCTCACTGTCACGTGTCCTCACTATCGTCAAAGATTGGTGTTGCGCACCGAACTATTCCTCATTTTGATGGACTAGTGAAGACCTTGGGGTACTTACTAAAATAGCACGGTTCACGTTTTACGTCCACTGCAGTACCCGAGAGACAGCGTACCCGAGTCCTAGAAGTCCTGTGTGTGAAGAAGCTTTTTTTTTTGTTTCAAAGTCAGCAGCCAGTGATCATCAACCTTCTGGACTCTTCCATTTGAAGTTGGTAAAAGCGTATATCGACGTTTTCACGGGTAAGAGAGAAAGAAGCGAGCAAGCATGCAAAGGGAGGGAATGTGAGTAGCCCTAGCCGGCCATTTGCATAGCCCCTACCCGATTGTTGGGGACACAAATCCGAAAGCACTTGAGTAATTAACGCCCGACTGACGTGGCAGTGTGTGTAAGTACGGCGGTTTGCTCTGCCATTCCAATCATCTTTCTCCCAATTTCATTCATCGCCGTATCGATCAGCTGGCAGGCCCGCCAGGCCCGGGGAAGTCTGGGCTTAACCCTTTCTCTCCTCCGAGCGTGGAGCCGGCAGCACTGTACCCCGAGTATCGATTGTGTCTACGTGTTGCCGCAGTCCAGTCTTAACCCCTCGTAAACTGCCGCCTCCCTTACTTTCTTATTGATCCGCATCACTGGCGAGCAGGCCTGGTCCGCCGCCGTCTGTGTGTGTGTGTGTGTGTTTGCTTGTTTGTTTACTTGGGAGAGACAGAGTGCATGTGTTGGCTTACTCGCGAGAGAGAGAGAGAGAGAGATCGCATGTGTGTTTGCTTGTTTGTTTACTCGAGAGAGAGAGAGAGAGAGAGTGCATGTGTGCATGTGTGTTTGTTTGTTTACTCGAGAGAGAGAGAGAGAGAGCATGTGTGTTTGCTTGTTTGTTTACTCCGGAGAGAGTGTATGTGTGTGTAGGTGCCCATGCTAATCGTTATTATGTTTTATTTGTTCCTTCCTTGAGAGTTGTTAAAAGATATATTTGTGGACCAGTATTTTTACATCGTGTACACCAAACCACTCCGTTTCCTTAGTAACCGTCATGCCGTTACAAGCGGCCGTTGACTGATGCCACACAGATGCCTCACTACATCGACAACATTACAGAAAAGTTGGAAAGCTGAGTGACAGATGTCTTGTCCTACATGGCCGGTCTCTGAAAATGATTGACAAACCAAAAGCTCTGTTTCTGTTGTCGTCCCTGTTGTATCATGTTTACAATCCTCCATCAGAGGGAGGACCGACACGGAGTCCTTCACATCTGCCAGTCATGTCATGTCATGTCATGTCACACCTCTTGTCTACGTGTCATTGGCTGCTGGTGACAAGCTGACAGCATCATGTGTAGCTCCCGCCCTGGCTCCATGTCTAGCAAGCTGATTGTCTAGTGGTGCTGAGGGACCATAGCTCTGTAGTTTGGCCTCGTCCATGTACGTCGAGGTTTAGTTTTGTCTACTCATCTGTGATGTTTGTTGTCTCCTACTCATCTGTGATGATGTCTCCTACTCGTCTGTGATGTCTCCTACTCATCTGTGATGATGTCTCCTACTCGTCTGTGATGTTGTCTCCTACTCATCTGTGATTGTTGTCTCCTACTCATCTGTGATGTTGTCTCCTACTCTCAGTGACTGCTTGTTGCTGCCTCATTTGTTACAACAGACATCTTCCAATGTACAGAATTCTGCGCTTCCTTAACTCACACATTGAACTGTACTGGCATCGTGGACCAGTGTGGACCATCGTAGACCATCGTGGACCAGTATGGACCATGTTGTTTTCCATTATTTACGAACCACGCACGTTGCTGCATGTTGTGTGGATTAGATCAACTTCAGTCAGTGCAGACAGGAAGGAAGTGAGCGTAAGTAATGATAAGAACACTGAAACTTCTTGTTTTTGAGACTAACATCCATTATTACTATGTTCGTGTGTTTCTTTGAGCCCGACTTTAACGGTGGAGAAAAGTACTATGCAAATCAGCTTGATAATAATAACAGAAGAGAGAGAAGACAAGACTACTAACATCGATGTCACTAACGAGGCTACTAACATACATGTAGGAAGACGAGGATACCCCCCCCCCTGTAACCATCACGTGGGTAGCAAGACATGGATGGTGAATGCCTTCAATCGTCTGTCTATTGCTGGTGTCCACAGGTCACCAGGCAGGTCACATGCACTTTGACTTGTTACTTCTTCATTCCTGTGTTTAGGGACAATATTCAGTGCTACCTAATATTATTTATATTATCTTGCTATCTTTATTGCTAGGATTATTGTGTCTTATGTTTGTTTGTGGAAGACTTGATTGTGTCTAGACTTTGAGTTTGACATGCACATTGTTAGAGGGCAGAGATTATATTGTACGAGTGACACTCACAGACTGTGATAAGCAAGAGGTTTCATACTCATGCACATTCTACATGCCGACTGCTCTGGGCATTTAGTTTACAAAACAATATTAACTGACACCATCACCTGCCTTTGTGATTCCATGTTTTCCGAAAATTCTAGTCTGATTCTTATTCTGAAGGTTATTATTTTCCAGTTTTGGAGTCACTGAGGAAACAATCTTTGTGAATTATTTTTTTCAAAAAATAAGCATGGTTCATATTATTAAAATTACAAACACTCAACGTGTTTCCCACAATTATCCTCTCCAAGCCTAACAACATGTATTAGTTTGCTTTGTCTCAATTTAACAAAACAAATTAAGCCACTTTCTAAAGTGGGTTGTTTACCACGGTAATCCAAGAAAATATTTGGTACTCTAATCGGAGATATTTGTTAAGTTCTTTGAAGGAAGTAATTATTACACTTGGAGAGCTCACAGGTTGTAATGCGATATTCTTCTGTTACTTTTGGATGGACCTTTGAGAGCATAAGTATCATTTAATATCACCTCTTGGGTTAAGAACTAGTCGATATCACTGACAGACAAATTGTTCATGAAAGGAAATCTGCCTGAGGTATGAGATGAAAGGTGTAATGCCTGACTGAAGTGTCAGCTTGTACAGTGGAGCTCCATGTTGTGGTCTTGACATGGCGAGTCATCAGATTACACGCCGCTCGCACTGCAATACAAATTGCCATCATGATCATTTTGCAGCACACTCTGAGATACTTCTTGCTGGTGGAACTATTTTTAACACTGGAAGAAAAGAGCTGGCCGCCCAAATAAATCAATGAGTATTTCTTGTATCAACAATCTCCATTCACTTGCTTCCGAGGCCCGGCCTTTTCTAAAATTGAGTTCAGCGCTTTCCTCCATTAGAATCACGTTTGTGATCAAACCTCTCATAGCCTTGGCTATCAACATCATAGTAGCTATCCCCAAAATGTCTTCTCCTTAAATCAATTTTACAAGCCTTAACGAGTTTCTAAGAATAAAGCAATACCAAAGCAAGCAGAGAACTAGCTGAGTAAAAAGCAAGAAAATCAAAGAATCTTGTTAGAAGGAGAAGCAAAACACATTAACGGCAGATGCCTAAGATTAACTTCATCAACACAATGACCACCAGACCGGGTTTCAACTACAGCAGCTGCTGTAAAAGCCTAGAAATAGTTTGAAGGAGTGTAACATGGTCTCTTCACTAAATGTTCACAGTGGTGTAGTGGCGGGTTCTCACCTGAACAGACTTCTGTATGTGCTCAAGCTGATGTGTCTTCTGTAGAAACTTTTACATGTTATCATGGAGACAGGAAGCTCTTATAGCCTTGTCACTGAAACAGTCATGGCCAGGCTATGAAAAGTAGCATGACCATACTGCCGACACTGTGGGGCTGGTAGGTGTCTGTATGATTTCCGACAATATGACCCAGGTCCCCCTTGTGACCTGTCTGAACAATTTGGGGCGACATCACGGCGATAGTTTGCCTTGGATCTGTCCTTCCTTCAGCAGAACATCCAAATCTTTCTGTTCTTTGACGATCTTCGTCTTGCATATCTGTTTGTCTTCCTCAGTTCCTTTGTTTTCTTACATGTGGTCTCTCCGTCTCGATGTATCCTGTGTTCAGCAAGTGTCATCGTCCACTGACTTTCAATGTCCGTTTTTCGTCAGTGAAGAAGACGTTAAGACTTTTGAAGGTGTAAAGTTTTATATAATGGTGCACACTTGGAATGCAGGAACATTTACTGTGAAGAACACGTATTGCAGTGTATATCGTGATACTGAGATAAGGATGGGTTGCAGTTACACCCAGATGCTAATGGCGGATGGCGTGAAAGGCGATGCTGGCTTCGATACTGAATATGGCAGCAATATTGACTCCTAGTGTTTGTGCCTCATGCTAGTATATCTCCCTAGTTTAGAAGATGTCTTGCTGTTGATAATTTGTCTCAAGAGCTTAAAATCGAGATTTGAACGCCAGGCGGAATTACTCTGATCGCCACTGTCAAAATGAAGAAGGGGAGATAAGCAAGCAGGGTATGCCTACCAGCAAGCCCAGAAAATCGGCTGCGACTGCCCAGAGTCAGCTGATTGTTGTCTCCGATGAGGCCGGGACACTTGTCTGTGCATCGGCTTGAAGTCTCGGCGGACATGGCGGCTCAATTGTGTTGTCAAAAGACAAGCGGCAGTAGGAGTAGGCTCCCTTACCACTTACGCCAGTTGATGGCGATGTACACACAGACTAGCAGACCATCGCATCTCGCGCACTGAGGGGGAGGCAATCGAGAAGTGTAGATAGCACCACAGCCACTGGCAGTCAAGGGGGAGATAACAGTTTATTTCATCTTTTCGCAGGTTAGACGCGGTCTCTATCTGAGGTCAGTGCGCCCCCCTACGGGAGCTTGAAAATGTTTTTATGAATATTTCTCAGGCTTGGTATGCCAAGTGGAAAGCTTTTAAAAGAAGAAAGTGCGGTTGAAATGTGCGAGGATGACGATGACGACAGTCTATTTTCGCCCTAAGTGAGAGGCTTTCTATGCCGGGACAGTAACACATTCATTACACAGCCTCGCAATCGCCACCAAGTCGATAAAAACGATTTGTGGATTGGTGTATATACTGCTGTGTGCAGATTAGTTGCTGTAAACACATTACTATATAGACAGGATCGTATATACTAGTAAAGTGTAACATGTGCCATTAGTGCAGGGAGATTACTGCAGAGTGAAGATATATTTGTCAGAAAAACTACACATAAAAAGGTTAATGAGACCAGGAAAATATTGACCAGGGACATCATACTAACAGCAAGAGGGAATCCTCTGAAGAATATTGACCAGGGACTTCATATTAACAACAGGTGATCACCGGAACTTAATTCACTGCAACTGTACAGTCAATAGGTCTTGTCAGATCGCACTTTGTTCAGTGAAAAACAATAAATCCAGTCCATCTACAAAAGAGAGGGGGGGGGGTGGTGTTTTACGCCGTGCCAGCAGCTAAGGCTATATTACGGCAAGCAGCCAGCCCTTTAAACAGATGCCACGTGCAGAGAAAGAACAGCGTGCCCGAGACGAGAAATGAACTCTGGGCAGCCAACCTTCACTGTATTGGTGACAGGC
Source organism: Pomacea canaliculata (assembly GCF_003073045.1). Taxonomy (NCBI): domain Eukaryota; kingdom Metazoa; phylum Mollusca; class Gastropoda; order Architaenioglossa; family Ampullariidae; genus Pomacea; species Pomacea canaliculata. Next base: position 295,647 of record NC_037594.1, read on the forward strand.
GCTAACCGTTGCGCCACCGGACCGCTTTATCTACAAAAGAGAAGAGAGAAGCCAAGTTCCGAGGGGCCAACATGAAAATCACTGACTTACATCGGCATCCACAGGTATTGATGGCTGATACTCTACACTTCTTGTCCTCCTGGTGGCAGGTGGCTCGCACTTGGTGTGACAGCCTCGCGAAATCGCCAGACTCTTGTTTTCCCTCTGTAGTGTAAGTCGCCTCCAAAAAGGTTCGAACTTGACAGTACTCCGCTTCAAACATTCCCAACTTTAGTTCTATCCTGCATTTTGACAAGCACTGTCCACTTCACCAGCTGTAGACCACGTGACGTCACATTGGTGTTGTGGGCCGAGTAGTAACCGCATAGTTCCTGTCTAAGGGAACACCACATTTCTTGTGTGATTAACAGCCTCATGTAGTTGGCTGGGAGTACTAATAGTCTTGGAGTAGCCCATGTAATGGCCTGGGAGTACTAATATTCTTGGAGTAGCTCCATGTAATGGCTGGGAGTACTAATATTCTTGGAGTAGCTCCATGTAGTGGGCTGGTAGTGCTGATAGTCTTGTAGTAGCTCCATGTAATGGCTGGGAGTACTAATATTCTTGGAGTAGCTCCATGTAATGGGCTGGTAGTACTGATAGTCTTGTAGTAGCTCCATGTAATGGCTGGGAGTACTAATATTCTTGGAGTAGCTCCATGTAATGGGCTGGGAGTACTGATAGCAGTGGGCTGGGAGTACAGCTGGTCCTGTAGGTAGGAAGAGGAGGGGGGGACTTGACTGAAGTGGCAAGGAAGGTGAGAGTCAAACGTTAAAGTGAAGATCCATCCGCACAAAAATAAACCGCAGAAGAACCGAAGAATGAGTAAGATTCATCAGCATAAAAAGTAGAATGTAGAATAACTGAAAGAACGAATTCTCCTGAAGGGATCGATTATCAGTCTTTTCAGTTCGTTTTAGAAATATTCCTTTTCAAAATAATATCTTATAGGCCTAGTCTTATTTGTGAAAAAGAAAAAAATTCCCAATTTCTTAAGCGCTCCTAAGCTCGTATGTTCGCAAGAAAGAACAAAAAAACAAAAAAAACAAAACCAAAAACACAAAAACAACCCAGCGCCCTAGGCAGTGCGGTGCGCCGTGTGCGTGCTGTGCCGTGAGCCGGTCTCATCCACGTCAGCATATTTTCAAAGTGCAGTTCAGGCAGCAGCCTACAATAGCTCTCTGGTGATGCTCCTGATCAAATGAAGCAGGTGTCCCTGGCTTCAAAAGAATGTGTACTGACTATCGCGATGTCCCCTTACCTAGAGGTTGAGACTACCACTCACTATTAATGTGCGATGAATGGTATTGAACCAGTACATTATGTACATTATGTATATCACGGGCACGTGGTATAGACGAGAACACGGGCAATCACTGGGTTGGCCGCACAAATGACAGGTAGAGAGAACAGATTGTGTGGGCCCCACCACATCACGACACGCACAGAGACTAAGATGATGAGGATGAAGCCTGATGGCTACCTGCTGCCCTCACAAACACAGGCGTGAAATAGCCATTGCACTTGTGAAGCAGACAGAGAGATTAATTTTCTGATGACATTTCATAGTTAACGAGGCGAGACGACAAGGCGCTCGCTCAACAGACTTCATGACGTCACTGGTGTACCCACTGGCAATCTCACGGTTCCTTATTTCTGTATTTCTTTTCGTTTAAGGCCAGAGGGATAATTTAAGAGCTTTGTAAACTGCAGTGCTGCTACGTGTACAGATATAGTTAGGGTAGTTTACAGCAAACAATCCTGTCCTGACAAGACATTTAAGGACTTGTGTCCTCGGGGATCTTGATACGGGTATCAGGTCTTTGCGGCGAAAGCACAGTTCTGGGGTCTCACTGGGGTCTAGAGCTCCCTTCCCTGGCGGTAGGAGTACAGAAGTGGGGTGGTACTAATGTCTGGCACTCCCTGTTCTCTCCGCAATGTGAACAGTGGTGCAGGTGAGGTGCTGAGGTGTTACTGGATGTCCCTGAGGTCTACACATCCTCCTCTCCGCCCGGGGTCACTCATCTCTGTTGCTCATTTTACAGCTGACTGACTGTTAACCAGCCGTTGAGTGCATTAGGTCCCCATGCCTCTATCTACCTAGTCTCTGTCCACAAACCATGGCAGCTATTTGATGTGTCCGAGACTGGCTGCTTGAACATTTTGTAAGAGAGGAATGTGATATGAGCTTCTGTATCGCCTGCTGCCAGAGATATCAGAGGTATTTACTGCCGGCAGTCTTGTACTTATCATGAAGGTAGGCGGCCAAAGGTACAGCAGTGCTCTCCCCCTTTTATACTCTCCTGGCTGCTGTGGGCTTCTGTATAAAGGTACAGTTGTACACACGCTCGCACATCATCACACATACACACACACTCGCGCACGCACATTTTCTCTCTCTCTCTCTCACACACACACGCAGATCACGGCACGTCAAGAAAGAAAAATGTGAAAAAACTGATGTACAAGAGAGCAAGAAAAATGAGTATGGTGCCAAACGTCGACCTCAGAGCGGATAGAAATATGAGGATTAGCCAAGAATTGTTGGTTCAGGATTTTGTGCTATGTATCTGCAGTAGAGGAAAATTAATAGAATTATTCTTTGTCACTAGCCTCACTAGCCTCACTAGTCTCGCTAACCTCTAGCTTCATGTCCAACTGTGTAGTGAGTGTGTGATATCTGCTAATGAAGCTACACACCTGGTGTAAGGTGTGGTGTGTTCAGTGTGTTCATACAATACTGGAGGTCAGGTACCACTGTCCCCTGTAACAACATGTACTACATTGTACATACTACATTGTACATACTACATTGTACATACTACATGTACCACTGTCCCCTGTAGCAACATGTACTACGTGTCTTACAGAATGGTTATTTTCTGTACCAGTGACGTACAGGCTCCTGCGTTATGTAACTGTGGCGTCACCACAGAAATGCTCTATACTTCAGTACTCACACGCTCTACATGTAGTTTCAGCAACACTAGTTTCATAGATTTAATTAGCGTACCTGGAATTAATAAAACCTTTTATAATTGCCAATCTATTTCACTCGTTGTACCACCTAAGAATGCTAGGAGTGAAAGCTGTCCGCGCCCTGCAACCCAGTACATTGCCACCAGCGACAGCGACTTTGGCCAGTAGAAGGTCGTCCATGCATCATCATCATCATCATTACCATCATCGTGTACATACGCGCATTACAAGTCTTGACACAAGTATTACAGTTACTGGCACAAACACACACATGACATATTGCAGGCACTAGAGACATTGACACAAACACATGACATATTGACACAAACACACACATGACATATTGACACAAACACACACATGACATATTGACACAACACACACATGACATATTGACACAAACACACACATGACATATTGACACAAACACACACATGACATATTGACACAAACAAACACATGACATATTGACACAAACACACACATGACATATTGACACAAACACACACATGACATATTGACACAAACAAACACATGACATATTGACACAAACACATGACATATTGACACACACACATGACATATTGACACAAACACACACATGACATATTAACACAAACACACACATGACATATTAACACACACATGACATATTGACACAAACACACACATGACATATTGACACAAACACACACATGACACCTTGCAGGCACTAGACACATTGACACGAGTGCTCGCAATGCAGTTTATACTCTGTTAATATCCAATCTTGAGAGCTTGTGTGTCAGTGTTTGTGTTTTAAAAATCCTGCCAGCAATATACCGGAAAACATGATATAATAAGGCACAAAAGTAATTTTCAGGCGGTTGATAAATGCAGCTTAGCACTTCATGATTTTGCCCCTCGAAGACTATTTGTGCAACGCCTTAATTAAATATGTCGGTTGTTGATTGACGTTAAAAGGAAATGATTTTCTTGCTTTTGCTAATACGGTCCACAAGTCTACATTAAATTCTCCATCAACCACAGAATCCGAAACTGCTTTCAGTGCAGCGCTTGGCAGAGATAACACAAGTGGCCGAGAATTTCTGTTTGTTTCAGTCATTTTTCTCCACTTCAGCACGTGACACGCATGCGCAGACCACAGCCATCGTTGCCGCTCGATTAGCGCAGGAGACGATCAGCGCCAAGAGTTGTGCTTCCCTCCCCTTGCTTCCCCCGGTCTTGCACGAGTTATGCCGCCGGCCGGACAGGCGAGCGGAAAGACAAGGAGAGAGAGAAGACAGTTTGTCAGTAAACAAGCACAAGATAGTGCGCCCCCTAACTGTCATGGCGCCGGTGCCAGAGCCAGTCACCGTGCTTGAAGCATTGCATCCTCCACTCCTCTCGTTTCAAATTACTAGTTCTCCTCCTCCTGGCTGAGCTCGGCGTTATCAAACACGGCGACAGACAACTCAACTGTCCTGGCTTTTAGCAGGTTTTTGCCACATTTACACACTAAACTGAACAGTTTTGGAGAGGAGAAGGAAATTACAAGTCCTTGAGGTTTTGTTCTTTCATTTTTGTCTTTGTGAGAAAAGAATTTTTTTCCTGTTTCCTCTTTCCCTTTGTGTGTATCTCTCTCTCGTTCCGTCTCTCTATCAGTCTGTGTGGTTGTTGCTTTGCTTAGTTGTTAGAAGAGTCTTCGATGACTTAAGCATTTATTTTTTCTAATGTTTAACGAATATTTTCTGAGAGAATACAAAAATGAGATATCTTGTTGATGCTAACTCAAAAGAGGAATTCCTTACAAAACTCTTCACCTTTCTGTACCTCCGTCTCTTCATCTCTTGTGGTATAAACATGAATACTTTCTCAGAAGCGGGTGTCTCAATAGCAGACTTTACTATCTGTTTACTGCTACTTCTAGCAAAAACATTTACAATCTTTTGCTACGCGAAGTGACCAAGAAATGACCACTTGCTACCTCTAAGTAATTATGATATACAATCTGCATTTGTATCCGAGTCCACAAACAGAATGTTCAGGTATAGTTTTAATATAGTCTTTAATGGAACAATATGTTCACTTTTGTGAAAGTCAAGAGCTGTCCAGTCATCGTATAGTGCATGTGCACTGGTGAGAAGTCAGAATTTGTAGGGTTGGTGTACATGGATACAAGGAAAAGTAAAGGTTGGACCTCAACAGAATGTTAGCTTTAAATCTGTTGAAACAATTGTGTGGAAGACTATGCTACTCACTAACGATGGAATGGTCACGTCTGCTTGCGCATTTATTTGTAAATGCAATAAAATACATCATTTGTGGGAGAAGTAAGGCTGGTGAGGCTAGGGGACACAACGCTGGTTAATCCGAGTCACGTGTCCTATTTGAATTGTCTGACGTCATCGGTTAGCGCGTTGGTACATCTGTTCACGTGTCTGTGTGTGGTGCTCGAGGAGACAGGCTGCTGTGTGCAAACTTTAAAGAGTTTAATAACTTGTTATCGACCCCCCTTCCTCTTAAAAAAAACAACTCTCGAGCATCGCAGGCCTCGACTCCTGCACACGATGAAGATGCAGCTCGCCACCAAAGCTGGAAGCGCGTGGGAAGCCGCGAGCGCGCGTGACCAACATACATTTGTGCGTATGTCACTTTGTGAATGAGGACAGGAAAGACAAGCTGGCATCTCGCGGACACTGTACCACAGTTCATTGATTTTTTTCTTGGATGATTCCAATGGGACGAGGGCCATGACGAGCAGACGAGAAGACTTCTTCCTGTGTCTGCAGGCAGTTGCTGGCCAGACTGTCTCTGCGCCATCATCCACAGGCGTCACTGACTTTCAGCAGATCAGCTCCATGAGTTCTTTCACAAAGCAAGATTTGTCAGTAACCGTTATAATCAACATCAGTGCCAGCCGGACAGAAATGACAAGATTTATCACATACACTCAGAGGACAGAGTTCATCCACTACTGTGAGACGACAAGAGCTAACAGAATACTATCGCTGCTAGATGACAATATCATTACATTACATTACAAGAACCAAGGGCTGTCACTGTATGCACTGTACACTGCTGACAGACAAGACACCATTTCAGGTGCTTACAAACATTTTCTTTTTAAATTCTCGAAATCTTCAAAACCGAGGCACAGACCTCGTCAGCTGCTCAGGTATTTTATTGTAACAGGTATCTCTGTATAAAAGGCATCTCTATGGGCGCCATCAGAGCAAGGGTCAGGTATCTCTATGTAACAGGTATCTCTATGTAAAATGTAGAGCAAGGGTCGCGCAGTCCAGTCAACACTGTTGGTCTATGTGTGCCACAAGACGGGTGTTAAATGGCTTACCCCGGGTAGTCCTTACAGCCCTAAGGTCTATGCTAGAGGTGTATAAATTAGACCCCTCACTACAACCTGGCCTGCGCCAGTATTATAATAACATCTTGTGATAAAAAGATATTTAACCGTCTGGACAATCACCATTTCTCTCCTTGTACACACATAACAAGAACAGGAACACTAGAAGAAAAGGTTCGGAAAAATAAATGTAAGAAATAGCGTAGTAATGCTGTCTTAACTTGATCTGCCCCCAAAAAACAAAACAAATTAAAAATACACATAAAACAAAGCCCATCAGAAGGAAATTGTTATTATGAAGTTTGCTGATTTGTCATCAATAGTGAAGACTGAATGCCTTGGGTTCCGATTTCGTCTTGGTTACACTGCTTTTTCTCCGCATGTAGCAGTTGTGTACATGCCGATTGCTCATCCGTGGCATACACATCCTCTCACTGGCAAGCTCCATCTGTTATTGACACTGTCATCCATTCATTATTGACACAGTCTGTCATCCATCCATTATTGACACAGTCTGTCATTCACTCAGTATTGACACAGTCTGTCATTCATCCATTATTGAGACAGTCTGTCATTCACTCAGTATTGACACAGGCTGTCATCCATCCATTATTGACACAGTCTGTCATTCATCCAGTATTGACACAACCTGTCATTCAGATTATGCTATCGTCTACTCCTAATCGAAGTTCATTGATTACTGACGGATGTTTCCTTATTCCTGGTTGATGGTCATCTATACATATCGACGTTCATCTAAAAGATATTGGATATTTATATCAGCCCGTGCTGACCCCGTCGGACCCTTTAAGACTTTGTCTGGTGCATGTGAGGTGAGGAGGTGAGGAGATGAGTGGGAGGATGACAGACCTGGTCTGACTGTAAAACCTGTGCCCACTGCCTCTGTCCTGGAAGGCGCCTTCCCTCACATCTGATCACAAGGTGAAAGGCATGCCAGTGACTGTGAAGTGTCGGGGGTGTAAGTGGGTGCACGGTAGGTGGTGGTGGCGGTGGTGGTGGCGATGGTGGTCATGTTGCATGTTGGAAAGGGAGGGAGGGAGGGAGGCACAGTTGCACGGGAGACGCTTCTGGCAGTGTGACGTGGAATTTAAATTGGATCAGTCAGACGAAATACCTTGGAGACTTCACTTGCAAGGACAAGGCACTTCATGGTTTAGTGTTAAAGCGCCACCTATCGGTGGAGCCGTTGGCGAAAGTGCAATCAATGCAATTGCTGTGATAGCTTCTCCCTACACCGCTGTAGTCCCGCCAGGCTCCATCAGCCCAGCTTTCAGTGGTCTTACCCTTCTAGTCCCACAAGGCCGCTCGCACTCCCTGCATTTTGTTTCCATTACGGAGCTAAGCGGCCCTCACAAGGAGGCCCACTCACAGCTTCTTTGTGGGGCGGACTGGTCTCTGCCTGGACTTGTTTCCTACATCTATTCCACCTACACAGACAGGGATCATGCTAGTAATTACCTCCCTTCTTCTGCTCAGATTTATACCACAGGTCGCGCCCTCCAGCCTCCGTTATCACCCGTTCATAGTCCTACCCACAGTTCACAGCGCGACCTCGCCCCTACCCACAGTTCACAGCGCGACCTCGTCCCGTCTTTCTGTTACTGCAAACTGAGCGAACCTCGCGTACAAAGGTCACTGAGTGTACAGCGTATATCGTGTACATGGCTTACCTCGAGTTGATATTTCTTGTGTAGCTGACAGTGATGTAACTGACACAGATACTGTAGCTGACAGTGATGTAACTGACATATGTTGTGTAACTGACAGTGATGTAACTGACACATATACTGTAGCTGACAGTGATGTAACTGACATATGTTGTGTAACTGACAGTGATGTAACTGACATATGTTGTGTAACTGACAGTGATGTAACTGACATATGTTGTGTAACTGACAGTGATGTAACTGACATATGTTGTGTAACTGACAGTGATGTAACTGACATATGTTGTGTAACTGACAGTGATGTAACTGACACAGATACTGTAGCTGACAGTGATGTAACTGACATATGTTGTGTAACTGACAGTGATGTAACTGACACAGATACTGTAGCTGACAGTGATGTAACTGACACAGATACTGTAGCTGACAGTGATGTAACTGACACAGATACTGTAGCTGACAGTGATGTAACTGACATATGTTGTGTAACTGACAGTGATGTAACTGACACATATACTGTAGCTGACAGTGATGTAACTGACATATGTTGTGTAACTGACAGTGATGTAACTGACATATGTTGTGTAACTGACAGTGATGTAACTGACATATGTTGTGTAACTGACAGTGATGTAACTGACACAGATACTGTAGCTGACAGTGATGTAACTGACATATGTTGTGTAACTGACAGTGATGTAACTGACACAGATACTGTAGCTGACAGTGATGTAACTGACACAGATACTGTAGCTGACAGTGATGTAACTGACACAGATACTGTAGCTGACAGTGATGTAACTGACATATGTTGTGTAACTGACAGTGATGTAACTGACACATATACTGTAGCTGACAGTGATGTAACTGATATCTGTAACTGACAGTGATGTAACTGACACAGATACTGTAGCTGACAGTGATGTAACTGACATATGTTGTGTAACTGACAGTGATGTAACTGAACACTGACACAGATACTGTAGCTGACAGTGATGTAACTGACCAGTGATGTAAACTGACACAGATACTGTAGCTGACAGTGATGTAACTGACATATGTTGTGTAACTGACAGTGATGTAACTGACACAGATACTGTAGCTGACAGTGATGTAACTGACATATGTTGTGTAACTGACAGTGATGTAACTGACACAGATACTGTAGCTGACAGTGATGTAACTGACATACTGTACTGACAGTGATGTAACTGATATATATTGTGTAGCTGACAGTGATGTAACTGACACAGATACTGTAGCTGACAGTGATGTAACTGACATATGTTGTGTAACTGACAGTGATGTAACTGACACAGATACTGTAGCTGACAGTGATGTAACTGACTGACAGTGATGTAACTGAGACAGATACTGTAGCTGACAGTGATGTAACTGATATATATTGTGTAGCTGACAGTGATGTAACTGACACAGATACTGTAGCTGACAGTGATGTAACTGATATATGTTGTGTAACTGACAGTGATGTAACTGACACAGATACTGTAGCTGACAGTGATGTAACTGACTATGTTGTGTAGCTGACAGTGATGTAACTGACACAGATACTGTAGCTGACAGTGATGTAACTGACATATATTGTGTAGCTGACAGTGATGTAACTGACACAGATACTGTAGCTGACAGTGATGTAACTGACATATGTTGTGTACTGACAGTGATGTAACTGACACAGATACTGTAGCTGACAGTGATGTAACTGACATATGTTGTGTAACTGACAGTGTATGTAAACTGACACAGATACTGTAGCTGACAGTGATGTAACTGACATATGACAGTGTGTAACTGACTGACAGTGATGTAACTGACACAGATACTGTAGCTGACAGTGATGTAACTGACATATGTTGTGTAACTGACAGTGATGTAACTGATATATTGTGTAGCTGACAGTGATGTAACTGACACAGATACTGTAGCTGACAGTGATGTAACTGATATATATTGTGTAGCTGACAGTGATGTAACTGAGACAGATACTGTAGCTGACAGTGATGTAACTGATATATATTGTGTAGCTGACAGTGATGTAACTGACACAGATACTGTAGCTGACAGTGATGTAACTGACATATGTTGTGTAACTGACAGTGATGTAACTGATATATATTGTGTAGCTGACAGTGATGTAACTGAGACAGATACTGTAGCTGACAGTGATGTAACTGATATATATTGTGTAGCTGACAGTGATGTAACTGACACAGATACTGTAGCTGACAGTGATGTAACTGACATATGTTGTGTAACTGACAGTGATGTAACTGACACAGATACTGTAGCTGACAGTGATGTAACTGATATATATTGTGTAGCTGACAGTGATGTAACTGAGACAGATACTGTAGCTGACAGTGATGTAACTGATATATATTGTGTAGCTGACAGTGATGTAACTGACACAGATACTGTAGCTGACAGTGATGTAACTGACATATGTTGTGTAACTGACAGTGATGTAACTGACACAGATACTGTAGCTGACAGTGATGTAACTGATATATATTGTGTAGCTGACAGTGATGTAACTGACACAGATACTGTAGCTGACAGTGATGTAACTGATATATATTGTGTAGCTGACAGTGATGTAACTGACACAGATACTGTAGCTGACAGTGATGTAACTGACATATGTTGTGTAACTGACAGTGATGTAACTGACACAGATACTGTAGCTGACAGTGATGTAACTGATATATATTGTGTAGCTGACAGTGATGTAACTGAGACAGATACTGTAGCTGACAGTGATGTAACTGACATATGTTGTGTAACTGACAGTGATGTAACTGACACAGATACTGTAGCTGACAGTGATGTAACTGATATATATTGTGTAGCTGACAGTGATGTAACTGAGACAGATAACTGTACTGCTGACAGTGATGTAACTGATATATATTGTGTAGCTGACAGTGATGTAACTGACACAGATACTGTAGCTGACAGTGATGTAACTGACATATGTTGTGTAACTGACAGTGATGTAACTGACACAGATACTGTAGCTGACAGTGATGTAACTGACATATGTTGTGTAACTGACAGTGATGTAACTGATATATATTGTGTAGCTGACAGTGATGTAACTGACACAGATACTGTAGCTGACAGTGATGTAACTGATATATATTGTGTAGCTGACAGTGATGTAACTGAGACAGATACTGTAGCTGACAGTGATGTAACTGATATATATTGTGTAGCTGACAGTGATGTAACTGACACAGATACTGTAGCTGACAGTGATGTAACTGACATATGTTGTGTAGCTGACAGTGATGTAACTGACACAGATACTGTAGCTGACAGTGATGTAACTGATATATATTGTGTAGCTGACAGTGATGTAACTGAGACAGATACTGTAGCTGACAGTGATGTAACTGATATATATTGTGTAGCTGACAGTGATGTAACTGAGACAGATACTGTAGCTGACAGTGATGTAACTGATATATATTGTGTAGCTGACAGTGATGTAACTGACACAGATACTGTAGCTGACAGTGATGTAACTGACATATGTTGTGTAACTGACAGTGATGTAACTGATATATATTGTGTAGCTGACAGTGATGTAACTGACACAGATACTGTAGCTGACAGTGATGTAACTGACATATGTTGTGTAACTGACAGTGATGTAACTGATATATATTGTGTAGCTGACAGTGATGTAACTGACACAGATACTGTAGCTGACAGTGATGTAACTGACACAGATACTGTAGCTGACAAAATATAGTGACGTCAAAATAAAGTGACGTCAAAAAGAGAGCTGACGAAAGGAAAAGAAAAACGTTAGCGAGCAAAAGAAGAGGTTGTGACATTAGAGGGCAGATAGAAGAAGAAGAAGAAAGACGTTGGAGAGCAGACAGAAGAAGAAGGACGTTAGAGAGCAGATAGAAGAAGAAGGACGTTAGAGAGCAGACAGAAGAAGAAGGACGTTAGAGAGCAGATAGAAGAAGAAAGACGTTAGAGAGCAGACAGAAGAAGAAGGACGTTAGAGAGCAGATAGAAGAAGAAAGACGTTAGAGAGCAGATAGAAGAAGAAGAAGAAAGACGTTGGAGAGCGGACAGAAGAAGAAAGACGTTGGAGAGCAGACAGAAGAAGAAGGACGTTAGAGAGCAGACAGAAGAAGAAGGGCGTTAGAGAGCAGATAGAAGAAGAAAGACTTTAGAGAACAGATAGAAGAAGAAAGACGTTAGAGAACAGATAGAAGAAGAAGGACGTTAGAGAGCAGACAGAAGAAGAAGGACGTTAGAGGGCAGATAGAAGAAGAAGGACGTTAGAGGGCAGATAGAAGAAGAAGGACGTTAGAGAACAGATAGAAGAAGAATGTGTTAGAAGAGACGTTGATTGCCAAGACAGTGAGTTTATAGTGTGTGAGGAGTTCTTTGTACTTCGTAGATGTGGTAATTGAAGGAAAAACTATCGAGTAAGTGACTGTATTTGTATTTTCATGGTTAGGATTTATTTTTCTGTGGTGTTATTGATGAGTAAACACGGACAGACTCGTACAGGCGAATCCTTCTTTATTGGAGCGAAAGAACGCGCAACTGTCCGACCCGCTGGTGTGTTGGAAAAAGTGTAAAAGGAGGGACACTAGCGGTGTCGTGACATGCAGACAGACGATGTGTAGGTATAGATTAGGTGTACTGTACTGTACTGTACTGTACTGTACTGTAAAGACTTGCTAACACGATGTATTCCAGCAAAGTGTATTGTCTATATTGTGCTTGTCAGTCAAGTACACATACTGTCTTCTAGTCTGTGGAGTGCGATGCTAGTCAGCTCCACGCCCGACATTTTGCTGCTTGTGGGGTGGAGAGGGTGGCAAGAAAGCATCACACGGAGGAAACTACCGACAGCGAAATATTCCTGTTGTTTCCTTCAGTTGCTGCAGGCAGCAGGTGGAGTGGGGCAATGGGGTTTAAAATGTCCGTTAAATTTAGCCCTAGGTTTGAATAGCAGGCGACACCAGCCCAGTTTCTGTCAAAATCTCAAGTTCTTGAGGTCCAGTCCAACATTTCAGGGAATCAGAGCCACATCATCGCTGCAAGGACATAATCGCTTTTCGCAAAAAAGAGTGAAAAAAAAAAAAATAAAAATCGGACATCTCTGGACAGACTCCAGGTGGCTGTTTAATTTGATTTAAAATGTCCAACAACTTTTTGACAGCTTTTAAGTCCATTTCATGGAGGAGAGCGGAGGCGCACAAAACTCGTGACACCTTTGACACTGTGGTGGAGGTCACGAGGTTGACATCATTATTCCTAGGTACAGGATACTTGCACAGTGTGAAGGTACAGGATACTAACACAGTGTGAGATACTTGCACAATGCGAAGGTAAAGGATACCTGCACAGTGTGAAGGTACAGGGTACTAGTACGTACAGCATGAAGGTACAGGACACTAAAACCGTGTGAAGGTACAGGATACTTGCACAGTGTGAAGGTACAGGACACTAACAAAGTGTGAAGGTACAGGATACTAACACAGTCTGAAGGTACAGGATACTTGCACAGTGTGAAGGTACAGGATACTAGTACGTACAGCATGAAGGTACAAGGTAGAGGGTGTAAGGACAGTGTCAAGATGCTGCACACTGACAGACAGCATGAGAGTAGCGGCGACAGTGTTATAAACAGTTAGGTGTTACTGTTATACCTGATGTTATCTTGACCCTGAGCGAGTTATGTTTGTGTTAGCTGTCATGACGTCACCACCAGACAGCTGTGTACTATTAGCAACGTGTATGTTTGTGTTAGCTGTCATGACGTCACCACCAGACAGCTGTGTACTATTAGCAACGTGTTTGTTTGTGTTAGCTGTCATGACGTCACCACCAGACAGCTGTGTACTATTAGCAACGTGTTTGTTTGTGTTAGCTGTCATGACGTCACCACCAGACAGCTGTGTACTATTAGCAACGTGTATGTTTGTGTTAGCTGTCATGACGTCACCGCCAGACAGCTGTGTACTATTAGCAACGTGTTTAGCCGATAGCCTCTCGTGTATCAGGAGGAAGCAAGAATGATAGTTTGACTAGAGGCCACCCATTAGTACCCGATGTCAGCAGCACGTTATCACCAGACCGTGGTAACGGCCTCACTGTACCCGTCTAGGATAAAGACGTCACGAAAATGTCACAAGTAGAGACATCATGGAAATGACGTCACGCAAACAACGTCTTGAGAAGAGACGTCACACCAATGTTTGGGATAAGAACGTCACTGCAAGCACTGCCCTGGCTAGAGCGGCTAGAGGTTAAAGGTTAGTCAACTAACGCACCTCTCCCCCAGTCCATGCACACAGTCGCCATGTTGTCGGTGTGGTGCCATCAACACCGGCATCAATCTATAAATAGCGAGTTGCGCTACAGCGCGTGGAGACATCGTGTTGTTGGAATTGTAACAACATGGCCACCAAATGCAAGTCTGACGACACTGACGAGTGCTCAGCCCTACAGCATCTGCAGTTGCCAGTCAAACATTGCAAACATTTGCCGGGTGGACTGGTGCTACCCTCTTTTTCATCTTTGATGCTAATTTGCTGAGTGATGCAGCTGCACAGCCACGCACTGGTAGCCATGATCTCAGTGCAAATCCCTCCACTTGAGCACAACGCCAGGCAGAAGCAATTTGAAAGGAAAGAAGCTGCAGGGTCTTGTGGTCTACTGAGTAGCTTTCACTCACAAGCATAAAGTAGGGAGGAGGCAGGGAGGCCGAATGGTCTGTCCAGCGATAATTGGGAGGATGTAATGCAACAGGAGGGAGAGACGCGTGGTGCTGGAGACAACAGTGAAGAATGAGGGAGCAGCAGGGATGGGCGGTGCACGGCATCACAGGAGTTACTCTCCCTGCAAAATGTCAACGAGGCGGCAGTTTCAGTGACCCCGTGACCTTAATGTAGCAGGGCAGGCACAGCAATCACATGACCGTCACGTGAAGTGGAAGGCACAGCGATGCGATATGTACGCTACATCATACGGGTATCACACTGGTGACACTGGCAATACGTTACATCATACAGCTATCACACTGGCAATACGTTACATCATACGGCTATCACACTGGTGATACTGGCATTACGTTACATCATACGGCTATCACACTGGCAATACGTTACATCATACGGCTATCACACTGGCAATATGTTACATCATACGGCTATCACACTGGTGACACTGGCAATACGTTACATCATACGGCTATCACACTGGCAATACGTTACATCATACGGTTATCACACTGGCAATACGTTACATCATACGGCTATCACACTGGCAGTACGTTACATCATACGGCTATCACACTGGCAGTACGTTACATCATACGGCTATCACACTAGTGACACTGGCAGTACGTTACACCATACGGCTATCACACTGGCAGTACGTTACATCATACGGCTATCACACTAGTGACACTGGCATTACGTTACACCATACGGCTATCACACTGGCAATATGTTACATCATACGGCTATCACACTGGTGACACTGGCAGTACGTTACATCATACGGCTATCACACTGGTGACACTGGCAGTACGTTACATTATACGGCTATCACACTGGTGACACTGGCAGTACGTTACATCATACGGCTATCACACCGACTGCAGCCTGACACTCCCCTGCTCCACCCCCCACGTTTCCTCTATTTTCTGTGAAACGTGTTCCTTAACGAACACTTTGTTCTCACTGAGGATCGTCACAAATGATATCACCTGTGACGACCGTGAACAGTTGTTTCCCGTCTGACACCTGTATAAAACCATTTCACCTCTAAAGATTGCAAAAAGACAAAAATAAGAAAAAACCCTTTGACCTCTGAAGATTGAAAGAGGCTTTTTGTCCTGACAAGATTGTAACAAACCATCTAACCTCTGAAGAATGCGAGACGTTGGTTGCACTCTGATGACTGTGAGAAATAGGAGGTGGAGCTACATGTCACGGTATGTTGGTCACAAAGCCAAGCGTGCGTTAAGAAAAATATTGTCCACGTTTGCAAGCACTTGATGGAAATATATCTACACACCACCACGCAGCAC
This sequence comes from Pomacea canaliculata, assembly GCF_003073045.1. NCBI lineage: Eukaryota > Metazoa > Mollusca > Gastropoda > Architaenioglossa > Ampullariidae > Pomacea > Pomacea canaliculata. The sequence continues at coordinate 311,788 of NC_037594.1, forward strand.
GTGACGTCAAATGTATGATGATGACAAATAATCATAGGTCATCGCCTGTGACAGACTGCCGTCACGAGAACTGTCAGAGAACAAATTGGAGGAGCAGGGCAGTGCCTCCCCACCCCTCCTATCCCCGCCACTCGCAGACTTGTCCACAAGGAGGACTGGCAGTGCCAGGCCAAGGCAGTTCCATTTACGGCGCCCTGATGGACTGGCCTCCGCCGACATGGCGTTCTATTGCACGGCGACATCATCAATTTACCGGCGACAGACTGCCTTCTATCTTCAGCCAACTGGACACATACAGCACTGGACGGCTGTCTGAGGGCCGGCCGCCATTCTGTCATGTCTCATATATCCAGAATGGGGGCTCATGCAACCAGAAAGTGAGGGAGAATCTTCAAAGAGAAGGGAAGTCTCTAGTCATTCCTCATCTATAGGAAAGGCCCCAAAGCTCGCATATCTGGAATATTTTGTTTCGGTGGTAAGGTTTCTTTCATTTCTGTATACGTTATACCGAGAGTTATACCAAACGCTCAGCAGACAATTCTTTATAACAAACTACCAGCAAGAAGAGGGAAAATTACGCTCTCCAGGGAAAGAAGGCAAGGAATATCTGTAATAAGAAATAGAAATTTGTCGACAAGGCACATTGTTGTCTTTAGCAAGAGGATCATAAACATGTGACGACTGTCTGTAAACATCTCTAAACAAACAACGTTCGGCTCCTGACCAGACAAGCGCTCAATGTTTGTACGCCTACAGAAGGAAAACGAAGTTTCGTTGGCGGAAGCTGTAGGGACCCGGATGTCAAATCACAGCACACAGCAGCCCGGGTAGGTATCCCGGCATGCAAGTGCGGCAATGCTAGGGGGCAGCACTCGTAGGCCAGGCGCTCAGTGCACCGTTAACAAGATAAAGGACTTGTCTAAGGCGTCGAGGACACGGCAAGTCTCTCTGGAGACAATTTGTCCTCAGCTAATTTTTAATCGACTAGGACACAAACGAAGCTAAACGGGTTATGAGGCTAGAGTAAGGAGCTGCCATGGAAATGTAGTCAAGCAGAAAAGTAGGCGTCTGGAGCATGCACGCTGTCTGTGTATGTGTGCGTGTGTAGGCGTGCATGTGTGCGTGTGTAGGCGTGCATGTGTATGAGGGATGATGCTTTTGGACACGTGGTGTAGGATGGTGGTGTAGGATGGTGGTGTAGGATGATGGTGTAGGATGATGGTGTAGGATGGTGGTGTACGAAGGTGGTGTACGATGGTGGTGAATGATGGTGGTGTATGATGGTGGTGTACGATGGTGGTGTATGATGGTGGTGTACGATGGTGGTGTATGATGGTGGTGTATGATGGTGGTGTAGGATGGTGGTGTAGGATGGTGTACATTTCTCACTCAAGCTGCGTGTGTACACGAGAAAACTGAGTACAGCGTTAAGAGCCCAGCATTTGGGGCATATGACAGCTGTGTGCCAAGTCATCATCTCAGGGACACATGACAGCTGACAAGATGTGACAAGTCATCCTCTCAGGGACACACGACAGCTGACAAGATGTGACAAGCCATCATCTCAGGGACATATGATGACAAAATGTGACAAGTCATCTCTGTGGCTTCAGTTATTCAGTACTCGTCACTCGCGGGTGACAGGTGCAGCCTCCTTGTCTCTGAAGCAGCTGGCCTCCCTGGGATAAACAATCAAGTCTGGCACCATGCCAGGTTTGAAACCTTCGCTTGACTGAATCTCGGTTCTGTCACCGTGTAGGTTGGCTAGCCGAGACTGAAGACTGATTAAAAGTGGATGGGCAGTAAGTTCAAGGAACACTCCAAATTCAGAGGAAGTGTTTGAGTGGGAAAGAAAGAGACATATTACCACAGAAAGAAGTGGCTTGCTTTTTCATGAAAAGCCATCCCAGCCTGCAAAACTAGTGGTGTAGCAGTGGGCCCAACTTGGGTATGTTGTGGGGCCCACTACTATCCCACTAGCCGCGAAAAGAAGCCTGTAGATAATGAAATATGCAATAATTTAAAGTATTCACTAATTTTTATGGGCAGAAATGTAGCTGAATTTGTAAGTGGTGTGATAGGCTGCTGATAAATTATAAACTTAAGATAAAAAAATTACTTACTTTGCTTGCATGACTGGGTATGCGAACACATTCAGCTTGACATGACACAAGGGTTGCTGTTCGTGCAGCAGGCGAAAGCATCCCCATGTCTCGTAGAAGACATTTGTTCTTGATAATTCCTTCCAGAATTCTGTGCTGAGAAGAAACTGTGAAAAAAAAATTTTATAATTAAAAGAATCAGCTGAATTCAGTCTTGCATCATAATATTCCTTACTTTTTACACCACAAGTGGTTGGAAAATTACATAATAATTATAGCTTAGAAAACATGCTCTAGACAAAGATTCTGTTCAATTCTAGTTTTTGTAAATTATGCACACTCTTTTTTATCCAGACACTAGGATCGAGTTCACCATGCTGGCATGCAGGATGTTCTACATTGCCCTTTATGAATGTCATCTGCATGGTTCAGCATTGAAAACCATTTGTCTGCAATAACATAGGGCCTGTTAGGTCCTTCAGGTGTTGATGTAGAGCACTTAAGAGATTTCTGGATATACTTGGACCAAACTGCCAGACATGCATTTCTTTGGAGTTTGTCTGCTGCTTAAATTTTTTTCTGTACACATTTTTAAAATTTCCATAAAAGGCATTTACTTATGTGTCCAATCAACATCTATTTGAATAAAAAAAATTGCAATTCTGAATAAGTTGCAAATTAAATGAAGCACAATCTTATCATATGTTATTATTATAGTATAAGGGAGGGCGATCATTCCTTTTGCCACATGCCAAATGTCAAAATAATGAGTTATGCTTTTATCCACAGGCATTGATGTTTTTATACAGACATGCATCCCCCCAGACTTGCTGTAGGTACTTTAAAACAAAATATTGTATAAGCATCAATATTTATTAATGAGGGCCATTGTGCGCAGGCATACATACTCATACAGACATGTAACACACAGTTAGGAGTAAAGATACATTGTCATGGTAGTTGGATCTCCGTCAAATGGTCAATGACATTTCAATGTACCAATGCCAAATAAATACAAAACATATTTTGTAGAATTGTTTCCATTAAAACATATTTCCCTCTCAGTTCACCACTGCCATTTCCTATCAATAAAGAAAACAACAAAAGAAAATAGTTATTTAAATGTAAATAATTATTGTTTTAAAATGCGTAATACAAACATACTGAGCACAATGTGACATACCTCTCGCTTTTGTTTCTTGACAACAACAGCAGCTCTACGACCAGACACTGCTCACTGTCTACACTTGTCTCCTGGGTGCCTAGCAGGGTGGACAGCCTGGATTGTAGCCGTGGGACAGCAGCATCCCACTCTCCTTGCACAACCAACACTGCCTCGTGAAGCGTGAAGTGTGTGAAGTGTTTTATGACCGCAGAAGACTTTTATTACAAAAATGTGCAGCGATTGTTGTCAAGCACAAAACATTGTTTTCCTGTAGTAAGCCTCATCAATCACTGCGCATGCGCACGAGATTCTCCGAGCAGCAGACCAACGCTTCCGGGCCAAGCGTCTGGCAGTTTAGATCATACGAGCTGACTGAGTTCAACGTTTGAATTTTAATTTCAGAAAATGATTCGAAGAGAGCGTACATGTGTACTTCAGTATTTAAGGTAGTTTGTAAACCGTGTCTCTGGACCTTAAGGTCAAGATTTCGTAAACGAGATAGGTGAAGGTGAAGGACACTCAACACGAGGTGACTTGCGGCAGGTGGCCAGGGATTTAGTTTCTGATTATTGTTTACTTTCATATCAGTTGCTCAGTCACCTAATATTATCTATTTATATCATGTGTATGTTTATATTATTGCTAGTGCGAGCACCATTTTGACTTGCCCCTGGGGGTCAATAAAGTTGTATTGTGTTGACCTTAGGGTTAGTGCATCAAGTCACCGTGTCATTGTATTTACAAGGTGAAGATACGGCGACTTCCATTGACCTCTCAGTGCAGGTAGGTATCTGTCAGGTGATGCTGTCTGTCAGGTGAGATGATCCGCTGGGTGTAGCTACCTCACATCTGAGATAGTTCACCAGGTGATGCTGTGTGCCACAGTGGACACATGTTTGTTTTGTATTTTGTTTATTGTCAGACCGCCTAAGCTCCGCCATGTTTGGTAAGTGTAGCGTGACCTCCTGTGGTATGCTGAGGTCGTGTAGCGACCTATTGTTAGTTGATCTCGACATCACGTGATTGCCTTGTTTATCTCAACATCACACCAGGCGCACGTGCACACGACGCACCGATTGACACTCTTCTCCAGCCGCCGGGGCGGGCAGGTCACGATGTTGAGTTGCGAGGTCGAGATTAGCTGGAGGCCTTCGTTTTTACCGTGCGTTTGGCAGAAGGAACTTGCACTCATCTTTTACACTTTCTTCTGTCTCTTCCCCTCCCCCCACCCAACCCATCTAATCGTGCTTGTATGTGTGATGTGCGCGCGTGCGTGCGCGTGTTCTTGTGAGCCTTTGTGAACTAAGCGAACACGCACTTGGTGTTTGAAAGTTGCACTCAGCATGCAAACATTCGCATAATGCAGGAAGTAAACAAATAAACATCAACATATTATATGCAGTCAACACATATCAAAGTAATAAACCGGCTCGAGTGGACCGAGTGGGTCAAGTTGCTGGCAAAGTAGCGAGCACTTGCTCAGGGCTGAAGGTTGCTCACTCACAGCCGTTCACTGTGACCATGGACGTGTATTGATGGACTGCTGTCTGTACGCCGAGACTCACTCTTGGCGTCTTGCGAAGTTCTCCGCTGTTAGTCTCGGCGAGCCGCAACAAAGAACGGGAATAAACCGGAAGCCATGTCGTCTAATGCCTCGTTTTAGCAGTTAACTGGAAACAAGCGTCTGCCAGCAGTCCAGGGAGTAGTTGGTGCTGTGACACCTGGTCTGTGGGGATGCCCACTGCTGGCAACTGAAGCACGCGGACAAGAGGACAGGTAAGACTGCCATCAAAGGAGGTGCGACTGAAGTAAGAGGTGCCTCACCGAAGGTAAGAGGAAAAAGAAAGGGCAAGACTCCATCATCACAATTAAGGTCTGCACACCAGTGGACACCTACAGGCGGGGCACCAGAACACGAAGATGGCGAGAAGGTGAGAGTCAACTACTAGTCGGCAAGAGGTCATCGGATTCTCTTTTTTCCTTCATTCAGTTCAGACGTAGGAGTACACACTACACTGTAGTTCACTGAACTCTTGTCACCGCCTTTTAAACTGAACACTGCGCTGATACAGTTGGTAGTAACACAGCTTTGCATTTTGATGTTTTGTAACGTGCATGTGTAGCTACAGTCTGTCATCATGTCATCTAGTCATCTACTGTCGCTACAGTATAGTCATCATGTCATCTAGTCATCTACTGTCGCTACAGTCTGACATCATGTCATCTAGTCATCTACTGTGGCTACAGTATAGTCATCATGTCATCTAGTCATCTACTGTGGCTACAGTCTGTCATCTAGTCATCTACTGTACCTACAGTCTAGTCATCATGTCATCTAGTCATCTACTGTAGCTACAGTCTAGTCATCACGGACACAGCGTTGATAGAAGTTTTAGAGAACCATTGGTTACAGACAGTAACTGAGCCCCACCCCTACACACACACACAGCTACCTACACAGTCACACGCACACACATACCACATGTGGACGTACGCACCAGACGGAACACACACACACATATGGTCGCACTCGCGCACACACACACACATAATCGCACGCGCGCGCACACACACACACACACGCACACGAACACACACAAGCACATGCTCGCACGCGCACACACACACACGCACACGAACACACAAACGCACATGCTCGCACGCGCACACACACACACACGCACACGAACACACAAACGCACATGCTCGCACGCGCACACACACACACACGCACACGAACACACAAACGCACATGCTCGCACGCGCGCACACACACACACACACACGCACACGAACACACTCACGGACAGATGTAGAGGCGGACGAGGAGTCGGAGTGCTGCCTGTCATGTCGACTGACAGCAGCGCCGTGTGGCAATTGCCTCAACTAGTTTCGCTACATTAGGAAAGATTTCAGTTTGAAGTATTCAATAAGAAACGGCTTCTCCATCAACGCACGTGATTGCCACGTGGATTTTTGTTGCCATTCTTCCTGTGGCTTGCCTGGTACTTGTAATTCTAAGTATAATTCTACTTTTTGTTGTCTGTTTTATGATGTCGTCATCTCGTCCTCTACACTGTAAGCCTCTACTTCCTCTACCGCGCGCTTCTGCTTTATTTGTCTGTCCCATCGCTCCATCTCTGTGTATCGCCTTTTATTTGCCACATTTTGAGGCCATTGTACACGTGCATGCAACAGAGAAGTTGTGGTCGTGTTTAGCACATTGCTAGCTCGTTGCTACTCTGCTTGCGTATACAAGATGGCGGCCCACCAGCAGGCAAGTGTGTAACCAGGAGACAAAAGCACAGCTTGCCAACATCACACATGGCCAGGTCCTGTAGTCTGGCACTAGTGCACGTGCCGCCACAGACAACTGTGGGAACCATGAGACTGATGGGAGTGCAGCTAGTGCAGTGACGACACAGCCACCCACTCCTGTCTCCACAACAGCTTTGCTAGCAACAAAACTCGAGTGCAAGCCGACACACGGAGTCACGTGAGCCTGGACCCGCGGTTCTCAAACGTGCTTACAAGGGGGGCGCGAAGGTGGTCATTTTTTAAGTTTCTTATACATATATAAGTATCTGTGAAATTAGCTTACATTGCCGGCTAAGGGGGGCGCGCGGACGTACCTTTGTTCGTCAGGAAGGCGTCACAAGTCAAAGGTTGAGAACCGCTGTCTGACGCTGAGAATGTTTTTCACTACTTCGTCCATCAGTCTGTCTTCCATCCTTCAGTTTCTCCCTCCTATACTTCTACTTGTTACTGTACGAAGCATTTAGTATCACACCTACGTAACACGTGCATACACGTAACACTGTGTGTGACGGTTACAACACGTCCATAACATTGACAGGACACGTGACACTGGTAACAGGGTGACGGTTACAACACGTCCATAACATTGACAGGACACGTACCCTGCAGCTCAGCACCCAGTGTCCCTCACTATGCCAGACCTAAAGTGTCCACCTGTCTGTCTGCAAAGGAAGAAAGCGATGGACAAGATGTCTGGCAGGTGGGGCAGCTTGGAGGACTACTTTGTTGGGTGTGAGGACACTTGGCCTCACAAGAGTGATTAGCCAAAGCAAATCAATGGTCTTCAGAAAGCCTGCTGTGAACTGTGAGCTGTGAGCTGTGAACAGGGCGATGTTACAGGTGAGGGGGTGTCTGGGTGCAGTCCAGTGACAAAAATAAAAAGACATTTAAGCGCCTAGAGGGGCAAGTAACCCAGTTGACAATGTGAGCAGCTGGCGGAAAAGGAAGTCAGGTGGAACTTTACAGAGACAAATGTAGCGCAACAAACTGGTTTTATAGACAAGAAGCGACATGAAAAAGCTGCACACACACACACTGACACACTGACACACACACACACACACACTGACACACACACACACACACTCACAAAGCACACACACATTAACACACACACACTGACACATACACACTCACAAAGCACACACACATTAACACACACACACACTGACACACACACACACACACACACACACACACCACACACACTCACAAAGCACACACACATTAACACACACACACACTGACACACACACACACACACACACACTCACAAAGCACACACACATTAACACACACATTAACATACACATGCCCGCAGACAACACACTGACACACGCGCACACATATGTCTACACATGTGCACGCGCGCGCACACACACAGACAAACTCTTTAATATATATATAATTTGAGAAAAAATGACGCAAATCGCACGTAATCCTTAGTTTTACATCGCCGTCATCGCCTTCATCATCATCATCGCCATCGCCATCGTCATCGGCAACATAGCCCTGATTGACCATTGAGGTGCCTGACGCGACAAGTACGATGTGTCAGGTGTCAGTACTGACATCTCATTGCCACGTGAAGCATCATTGTGACTTTGGGACATGACATCAGCTCCATTTTGATAAGATATCAAACGTCTATTTTGATAAGATATCAAACGTCCATTTTGATAAGATATCAAACGTCTATTTTGATAAGATAAATGTCTGGAGACGATGTTTACACACAGCCTCTCACTTACAAAGCTCGTCAGTGATGGAGAACTACATCACAACATGGTACAGCGAGAGAGCTGAGGTGGGGGAGTGGAAGTGGAGGGGGAGGGTTAAGGGAGAAAGAGATTGTCGTTATTTTTGTATTTTCTGACGATACGGAGACGCAGCACGAGACAAGAAGTTGCGGGTGAGATGGCGCGCATGCGCCCTGACGTCCTCGTGTGACCGCGAGACGAGGCCTGCAGACACCAGCATGTCTTCAACTCAAGGGTTAGGGAACTAACTTGTCCCGCTGTCTCCATCCAGTATGTCCTACAAACGCCTGCAACAACCACATTGTCCCACGATGTACCCCCCTCCTGTAGTTTTGAGTGATTTTTCTTGTATTGTATCGAAAAACATATCGGCAATGTTGAGTGTGCAACAACGGAGGTTCAATTCTAAAAGTAAATGCCGAAATTTATATATTATTAAGACGAAATCAATGCAGAAAATGTTTTTCAATCGTTAGAAGTGGATAGGGGATTAGTTACAGATTTAGCCTCTAAATCCGGAGGCATTTCAGTAATCGGGGGATACCTATGTTACGTATCGTACATCCTCTCTGACCCCTTTATTACCTTTTGACCCAGCAGTGAGAGGGTCGGGTTACTTAAGGCAAGGAGGGAAAAGAGATTGCCACCTTCCTAATAAGCTGTTGATCCCTAGAAAGGCTGCCAAAAGAGCTTACTTCCAAATACCTCATGATCAGGTGACTGCCCTTTTCACTTTTATAAATAGCTATTTAGACAGTAAGTAAACTGTGTTTCAAAGGTAGCACTAAATAATACTAAATTAGTTAAAAAAACCGAAGTTACAGCAAACAAACATCGAGTTCTTTATAAAGTGTTCTTCTGTGGATCATCAGTCCAATGGTCTGACGAGTGCAAGTTTGTTGTCCTGAGCCATCGTGCACCCTCTCTCCTGGTATGCCTACATGCACTCAATGCACCATATTTGTCTAGTCACATATACACACAGAATTACACACATAAAAAAAAATGCCGGTTATTTATGTTCAGTAGTCTGCAAGCACAATCTTAGTTCACGTGTACCTGTTTGGAGAGAGAGACAGAAGGACGGTATATTTGTAGCATTCCCTCAGAATAGTCTGTCCTCACTGTCTCGCTGTCTATAATTCTTAACAAGCAAATGCAGCTTCCAGGAAATAATTATTTCCTTGTTATGAACAGCCAGCAGTGGCCTGCACATTGTATTGCCGCAGTGAATGTTGGGAACAAGTGAATGTGCTGCAAGTTGATGTCTACAGTTAACAGGCGTCAGCGATGTGAAGATCGGCTAACATGCCCTCAGCGATTTATCGCAAGAAAAGTATAGGCTTGAAGTCCACTCCCTCGGCCTTCCACGTTGAATACAAAAGTGTCACAGGGAGCAGAAACTGCATTAGTTTCGACATTTAGCCCCCATACAGACCAATAAATTGCCGGTGGCGAAGTAGGTCTCGTCTCTTTCTATGAACACACACCATCTTTTCTTTTTTTTTCTTCCATGTCGTTTTGGTTCAGTTTCTTGCAGTGCCTTCACATTCTCTTCTGCAGCCTGAGTATTATTTGAGGGCATTGAGGTGCACGTGGCAGTATAACTAGACCATATATTTCTGATTGTGGCCAGCTGAAATCTGCGCGCCAATCGACCTGTCAGTGTGCACCTCTTGTTCATCCCATCATCGCAACCACGTCAAGCAACCCTCCCACAGCCCTCCAGCACATCCCTCCCACAAACCTCCAGCACATCCCTCCCACAAACCTCCAGCACATCCCTCCCACAAACCTCAACCCCAACTCTCCCACTAACCCCAAACACAAGCCTGCCACCGCTCGTTCTGATCTCATGACAGGTCACTGAGCGTTCCAAATGTGTTTATGCTCGTCCTCTCTCTCTCTATACTCACATAGAAAATACAATACACTTCCACTTTTGAAGACAATTTAGTAAAACATTGGTTTACACATACATCTGTATGTTTCTACAAACAACATGGTCACACTCGTGGGACACCAGAACCTCTACTTTCAACAGTCAAGTGAAGTAAGCTGGTCGTTGGTCACGTGACTCGGCACACCCTGTCTTTTAAGGCAACATGGAGGGTAGTGGACGCCGCGGTGTCCAGAGGAAGAACTGACCGACGACGGTCAAAGAGTAGACAGGTCGTGGTGTACAGGACCTGTTGACTATCGCCCACAGTAGACAAGATGGCGACCTGTCAGCTGCTAGTCTATCCATGTCATCCCCCAGCCACAGGTGGCGGTCACGTGACGACTAAGTGACACAGACACGTGAATATATGCATTGTCTTGAAATAAATATGTCAAAGGTAAACGATTAAAGAAAAATTAAATAAGGTCGCATTGCGTGTTTATTTTACTTTGTGATACGGACTTTCATGGTTTATTTTTTTCCTGTTATGTTTACTTTTTTGTGGGACATAGTATGGTTTGCAGCTTGAGTGTGAGTTCACTGTCTGGTTTGCTTGCTTATGGGGCTCCCTAATTTATTAGCTTTTGGTCCACTAATTGCCATCTTAACCTACAAGAGAGTGTTAATATGTAGACTCATCAGCAGACAGAACATATTGGTGTACATTTTGTCTGCCTGTGTCAACCTTTCTTGTTCTAACAACTTCATCACTGTTATCCTAGAGAACCTAGACCACTTACCTGGTTTACACGACTGCAGTGAGCTCAACTTATTGTCTGTTACTATGTCGTCTGGCAAAGGAGGCAGTAATGGAACAACTGGTCAAACCAGCTCCCACTATTCTCCCCACCCAAAAGAATCCTAAAAAACACCAGTCTCAAGTGACGATCATGTTTAAAGGCAAGATCCTGAAAATCAGTCTTGACGAGGAAGAGAGAGAAAGAATCGAACAGGTGTTACCGAAGCACTCGCACAGAGCAGTCAATGTGTTGTCACCTGTGAAAACACCTTCCTGAGGCCAGTACTCGCCGTCCTACAACTCAGGACCGGCCACAAGCATACTCTCGGCGTGAATTTATCAGAATATCAGAAGTAGATGAGATGCCAGACGAGAATGTCGAAGAGAAAGTCAGAAAAATCTTCAGCGACTGCGGTGCATCCATCCACCCTGAGGATATTTCTGCAGTTCGCCGCATTGGACAGAACCGCAACCATGGAAACAGACAAATTATCATCAAATTCGTCTCTCATCGATATGGTGACGAAGAAGAACTAAATGGACAAACATGCCTACATGAACAAGATATGATGATATTCGGATGACTCGAGCAACATTTGTGGAACATGTGAAAGGCCTGGAGTGTGAGAGCAGAGCATGGTCTACAGATGGCAACATGTGGTGCTGCAAGAAGACAGCAGTGTGTATCCTCCCTTCACACCAGGATCGACAGATATGAATTGAAACACTAGATGATTTATTCACACTTGGCGGAAACAGTGTCGACTACAATAAACTTGGCCTGTCTAGCCTAGTTATCTGTGAGGACACCATAGGGGCATTCACTGGAGAGAAGACTGTAAGCTACTTGTGACTTTGGCCTCTAGTGATCCCCCTACAACTGTCCCAGTGCCAAAGCGGACCTACAAGTAGTGGTGTCTAGCCTCATGGATGTGTCAGAAGAGACTACGACAGGAGTCAGTCCAGCAACTGACAGTATTACAAGGAGGATAGGGGGCCTTGTCTTCAACAACCCCGTTTGCCGTCCTGTGGTCATGGAAGGAAGTTCCACCCCGACAAACCTTGAGACTCAGTAACTCATTTGTCCTGCCTTACCTTGAATGTATGTGGCGATACTTCAAAGTTAATTTTGTCCAGACAGTAGATCAGTCAGACGATGTTTGTTGTCTGTGTGAAAGCGAGCTAGACAACACTGACTCTGTTGACACTGATGGTTATGTAGCCTTCTACAAGAGTGAGTGAGAAGCTGTTCTTATGCAAAAGATTCGCTCGCCCAATATGTAACTATTTTTGAAGAGCTATCTGAAAAAGTACAGCTGATGATAGTATGCATCCTTAATCTTTTGATGATCACAATATGAACCGGGATGCTTTATTCTCAAGAGTTAAAAAGGAGGCCACAGGACAGGATATGTTTGTGCATACAAACGTGCAACCTGAAGGTTCACGATTTGTAAAGTCACATGCTTTTAAATATATATATATATAAAATGGGAGACCTAAATGATAGAACTAGGCAAATCTCCGAAAACCTGAGTGATGCATTACTGAACACAACTATGGTAAAAACTTATCGAATGATGTAGAACATAAATCTTACAATTGTCAAAGGAAGAACGATACCCAACAAAAAACAAGGGAAAGTTTACATGTAAAAGCTCAAGTATTGTAGATTATTCCATGATATCTAGAAAACATTTTAATGTAATTGAGACTTTAATTTCCTAGAATTTAATGAGTTATATTCTGATATTTATTTTACCTGAAACTATAAGGCAAACAAAATGGTCAAGCCAAAGTACTGCCAATACTCAATGATGGTAGTATGAAGAGCACAATACTAAAAAGAACCAAATGGAAAAGCAGAATGAAAGATGACTTTATTAGTGTCCTACATTCTAACAAGATTAGCCCATTAACAAATGAAGTTAACGAGTCGGTACAAAACAGTCTTGAAGTAGACAGACAAGGTTGATGCACTAACCCAAGAGGTATGTACTATGCTGGATGTGGTCATTCCCTCATGCCAATAACCTGAAGAAACAGCTTGTCTCTAGTCAAAAGCTTAAAACTAAACCATGGCTTAGCTCCAGCTGCAGTATGAAGAGATATGAAGTTTATAAAGCTTGGCATCATGTGAAGGCCTGCAACAACCCGGATACCCAGTCACACATGACTACAGCTGGACCTGGCTACAAGAGAAAGAAGAAAGCAGTTTAAACTCTACCAGCAACATCGGTTTAGGAAAATTAGCTATTTAAGAACCCAAAGGCTGTTTGGAACATTCTAAACAAGAATAATAGTGAAAAGAGAAAGAAGGAAATCCAACCTACACTGACATCTTGTTTTTGCTATTTGGTTCCTCTTTGTGTTTTCTGTATTTGATTTTATTCTTCGTTAGTACTGTTGGTTATTTTTCTATAGTTCATATTTTATTTGTTTGTTTTCCTGTCCTTTGTATGCTGTCCATGTTTCGTTCTTGTTCTTAAGCGCTAAGAGCTTGCTACTTAGGAGTGTGAGTATGAGCTTTACAAATTTTGCATTATTATAATTCCTAGAGCACTTTAAGGAGATAAAATATTCCTGTAATGAAACATTTGGGACTGATCTACTAATGGACATAGCTGACACTAGCAGCAACTATCTCAATACTGAAGTATCTGACAGCGAGGTTGCCAGTTGCCTAAAAAAACTTAAAGAAGCAAAACTCCTTAAATTATTGATATTACTGTATACAGAGGATACTGTCATTTGTTCTGAAACACCAGACAAGCTACAGAATGCTTTAGACAGCATAACAAATACTGTGACAAGTGGAACCTGACAATTAACCCAGACAAAACTAAAATACTTATATTTTCTAGAGGTGAAAAGAAACCAGCAATTTATATAATATCAAAATATTAGATTATTTTTTCTCACTTGGCCTAAAACTGAATTATAATAACAAAGTTCTTGTCAAACAAAATGATTTATCTGACAGCCTCAAGAGCCATGTTTCCTCTAATAAACAAATGTAAACAGTCACAACTAACCCTCGATATACAACTTGATATGTTTGACAGAGTTGTCCTTCCAATACTTGATGATGGTTGTGAAATATGGGGACCGGAAATGAGTGATATTCGTGTTACACTACAGCTACGATTTTACAAAAGATCCTCAAAGTAAGAAAGTCCACTGCAGCTTGTACGGTGCTTGGAGAGTGTGGTCGCATCATCCCTCTTAGTCTTCTTATTAGAAGCAGAATGTTCAGTTTTTGGTTAAAATTGAAAAATGCAAATAATAGTAATAAACTATCAAGCGTTGTAAACAAAATACTCTTAAAGTTACACGAAAGAAATATCTCTAAGTCTAGCAATGCCAATACTGTCCCGACAACAATGCAAGACCTTGGTCTAAGTATTTCAATACCCCTTAGATGGTGACAGAATAAAGAATCCTGCTAACAAGTCTTACTTTCATCGGTGGGACATAACATGGACAGGAAACACCTGCAGTTGTTCAGATGTTCACAGGATTTCGTTTAGTGAGCGAAGTTCGTTCATTCCATGCCAGTCCCCCGAGAGGGCAGCTCGTAATTTGGGGTGTGGTGTATGACCCAGGGGGTCATGTGAACAAATGAGTTCCTTGCCTAGACAAGTTGTTGAATTTGATTCAATGCAAACGTTTGCAAGTTAAACGGTTAACGGGTTAATACTCTTTGTACCTAACGCTTAAAGAAATGAACTTTTGGTTATGTTGCTACAGCTTTCGTGCATAACTTTAGATAGTAAAAGAAATAAATTAAGATATAAGTTTACAGTAACTATTGAGGAACGAACTACTGTGGGGTATCCAAATCTGTTTGAGAGCGCGAGTGCTTTCCCTTTCCTTCGGACCCACCCAGGGTCGCTGGTCGCCGTGAGGGAGCTGGTGTGGGTGTGACTGGCATCGTTGGCTGGAACCACCTTAGCTCTTTCCCGGACGTGTAGACAACGAGGAGTAGACGGGTAGACGACGAGGAGTAGACGGGTAGACGACGAGGAGTAGACGGGTAGACGACGAGGAGTAGACGGGTAGACGACGAGGAGTAGACGGGTAGACGACGAGGAGTTTGTGTTTCTCTCATCTACCCCAGCAAACGTCTTCAGCCGAGGAGTAACATGTGTTCAGTGGCTGGGTGTGGGATACCTGTACCAGTATTTGAGTGGAACATGTGCCAGCGTGTTTCTTTCCAGTAATTTCAGGTGTGAGTAAGAGTACCGCTGAACGTGAGTTTGTGTAGCCGCCTACACCACACTTGTGATGACTGGCTCACGGATACCAATCCCTCACTGCAAACTGTTTTCTCTTGACTTGTAGGGTGAAGGGTGTACACGATAGAGTGAACCAGAAGAGAGAGTGAGCTTCAATCATTTCGTTTGCTTCTTGCCTAAACAAGAGAATGCTCGTTACATTGTATTATAACCGGTGTGATTTTTTAAATCCTGTAACCTGTGTGTGTGTGTGTGGGGGGGGGGGGAAGAAGCTTTGAAGGAAAAATAAATAAGGCAGGAACACGTGGTCGTTAATAGTAAACAAACGAGAAGCTCGTAGACAGGTTGTTCTGTCGTGTGTTTATTGGTACTGCGGGTGGCCCGTTGTACACATTGCGGGAGAAAACATCTCCATCTCTCTACAAACAAAAACATCTCCATCTCTCTACAAACAAAACATCTCCATCTTTCAAATAAAGACATCTCCATCTCTCTACAAATAAAAACATCTCCATCTCTCTACAAATCAACACGTCACCATCTCTCTACCAATAAAGACATCTCCATCTCTCTACAAGCAAAAACATTTCCATCTCTCTACAAATAAAGACATCTCCACCATCTATCTACATCTCCATCTCTCTACAAACAAAAACATCTCTACCATCTCTCTACAAATCAAAACATCTCCATATCTCTACAAATCAAAAGATCTCCATCTCTCTACAAACAAAACATCACCATCTCTCTACAAATCAAAACATCTCCATCTCTCTACAAACAAAAACATCTCTACCATCTCTCTACAAATCAAAACATCTCCATATCTCTACAAATAAAAACATCTCCATCTCTCTACAAATCAACACATCACCATCTCTCTACAAATAAAAACATCACACGCAATAGAAGCGCAGTATCATTCGTCGACTTCTTTACAAATCTGTTCCTTCGTCAACTCAAATGGAGCCTTACAATTTCTGTCACTATAATGTATTCGTCTTTAGTATGTGTACACAAATTGCTTATCAAATATAATAAAATGTAAATATATTTAGCTTTCTTATCCTGTGCACTTCAACTGTTTTAAATGTGAAGTCAAAAACGCAATCGCCTGATTGTCAGAATTGCATTCCGCGGAGGAAATGTGAAAGCTTGTGGAGGCGAAAACAATTCGTTTTTAATATTTCCGCTGAGCCCCCAGGTCCTATTGATTGAAACATACCTTGAAGCACAAATGCGACTTTTGCTGCGGGAGATTGAAAAGGAGCATGTCGTCTGTTTTTACCATCTGCCATCAAAGGAGGATTTTTCAATGCGGCTTCTGTCGCCGGTGAGCGAAAAACTCTCTTTTTTCTCCCCTTTACTGATTTCAAGAAACTAGCCAGCGACTTTTTGCTGTAACAACCATCCAGAGTGACTTCCCGCCAGCATCACGAACACGCCCGCCATCTATATATATAGGAGTGTTCTCCCATTGCTCATGTTTGAGGAAGCAGGAGACCAGCTACCCCGGGTGTGCATCACTCACCACGGCTGTTGTTTGTAGGAATACCTGCTGCAACATGTCTGGCAGCGGACAAACCTGAGACAGAACTCTATCAGCCTCCACTGCAGGCTCACCTCCAACTGCCTTGAAGTTTGAGTTAACGACCCTAAGTGAGGACAAGTAGAGTGCTCTCCCATTCAACCAATCGATGGGTGGCTGCAGGTTGAAAGTCCAGGAGATTTTTGTAAAGGGTTCGCTTCTTCCCTTTAACACTTTCTTTAACCTCACTTGACCATCGCCTTCTCCGTTCTATCTTTCTTTGTGTGTTGGGTGTGTTGTGTTTCTGGTCGCTATGTGTGTGTGTGTGTGTGTGGGTCTGTGTGTGTGTGTGTGTGTGTGTGTGTGTGTGTGTGTGTTGGTGGTGTGTGTGTGTGCTGTGTGTATGTGTTGTGTGTTGTGTGTGTGTGTGTGTTGTGTGTGTGTGTGTTGTGTTGGTGTGTGTGTGTGCTTAAGTGTGTGTCGTTCGATGTGTGTGTGTGTGTGTGTGTGTGTGTGTGTGTGTGTGTTGGAACTGTCTGTGTGTGTGTATGTGTGTGTGTATGCTGCTTGGAGTGTGTGTGTGTGTATGGTCGTGTGTGTTGTGTGTGTTTGTGAGTGTTGGGTGTGTGTGTGACTTGCATGGTTGTGTGTTTGTGTGGCTGACTGTGTTGTGTATGCTGTGGTGTGTGTGATGGTCTATGTTGTGTGTGATGCTGGGTGTAGTGTTTATTGGTGTGTGTGTGTTGGATGTGCTGTGTGGTGTGTGTGTGTGGGTCTGTGTTGTTGTGTGGTGTAGTGTGTTGTGTTGATGTGTGTTGATATGTGAGTTGGGTGTATGCTGTGTGTGTGTGGTGATGTGGTGTGGTTGTGTATTGTGGGTGTAGTGTGATTGTGTGTGTGTCTTGTGTGTGTGTGCTTGAGTGTTGTTGTGTGTTTGGTGTGGTGGTGTTGGGTGCTGTGTGTGTGTGTTGTGTTGTGATGTGCTGGTGTGTGTGTGTGTATCTGGTCGTATGTGTGTGTGAGTTGGGTGTGTGTGTGTGTGTTGTTAGTTGTGTGTGTGATGCTGTCGCGGCGCAGTATGTGAAGTTGTGTTAGTGTGTGTTGTTGTGGTGTGTTGGTGTGTGGTGTGTGTTGTGTGTTGTGAGGTTTGTGTTGTGTGTCTGTGTGTGTGTGTGTGTTGCTTAAGTGTTGTGTGTGTGTGTTGTGTTTAGTGTGTGTGCAGTTGTGTGTGTGTTGAGTGTGTGGGTGTGTGTGTGTGGTTGGGGTGTGTGTGTGTGGTGTGTGTGTGTGTATGTGTGTGTATGTGTGTGTGTGTGTGTGGTGTGTGTTGTGTGTGTGGTGTGTGTGTGTGTGTGTGTGTGTGTTGTGTGTTTGTGTGTATGTGTGTGTGTGGTGTGTGTGTGTTGTGTGTGTGTGTGGTGTGTGTGTGGTGTGTGTGGTGTGTGTGTGTTGATCTGTGTGTCGGGTCTGTGTGTGTGTGTGTGTGTGTGTGTGTGTGTGTGTGTGTGTGTGTGTGTGTTGTGTGTGTTGTCTGTATGTTGGGTCTGTGTGTGTGTTTTGCCACTCACCATTCTAACTACC
Source organism: Pomacea canaliculata (assembly GCF_003073045.1). Classification (NCBI taxonomy): domain Eukaryota; kingdom Metazoa; phylum Mollusca; class Gastropoda; order Architaenioglossa; family Ampullariidae; genus Pomacea; species Pomacea canaliculata. The sequence goes on from NC_037594.1 coordinate 330,161, forward strand.
GGTTCTGTGGATATTTCGCTAAGAAAATCTGTACATATCCACAAGTAATTATGAATTCGATGCTCCTCCTCCTGCTTATCGTACTATAAGTTTATTGCATCGTTATCTTGCATGATAGAGGAAAGGCCATACACGAATGAATAGACAGAAGAAAGAATCGCGCAACAAGGGGGAAGAATGGAGTCTTTAACAGCGCTTTTATCACCAGCTTTCGATAATCTGCACCAGCTGTCATCTACTCCAGCTGTCAGTAATCTGCACCAGCTGTCATCTACACCAGCTGTCACAGAGGTAGCGTGATCTTTTCTACAGGACTGCACCCCACCTGCAAGGGAGGCTATAGAGGACTGTATATAAACATCACTACATGTGTGTCTGTAATGGCGGAAGTGGCATCACCCAGTAAGTTTTCATAATGCCCTGGGGTAGGATCTTAATGAGCTCTGTCTATTTCAGGTGCTTGAGGTATTACCTCACCTTTCCACAATGAAAGAATCCATAGAGCATCGCCGTGGCTGTACATCCAGAGTCTGGAAGCTGTGCAGGGACCGACACAGCTGTGTATCCTGCTTTATGTCGCTCAGAACACTTTGTGGTTAGTGTTGGGACTGTGGCATCTACACAACCTACTCAAGTCCACTGCAAGCTAGTGAACTGTGCTCACTGCTGTCATTCAGGTGTTCAGTCTGGACTGTGGCATCTACACAACCTACTCAAGTCCACTGCAAGCTAGTGAACTGTGCTCACTACTGGCATTCACGTGGTGTTCAGTCTGGACTGAGCAACATTTCCAGGTGCATTTCGCTCTTTCACTCAGAGCTGTAGAGAGACAGAGACGGGAAACCTGTTTCTAGGGATGAGTGGCTCCAGATGTTTGTCTGTGTACACTCGCGATCCTTCACTCCTAGTACGTCTGTACACGACTGTTGGCTAAATTCCTCCACTTACAAAGTTTTACATTTTAGAAGCACATTACTGGACCTGTAAAGTCTCGAATTTTCAGAGACAAATTACTCTAATTGCACTTTCTTGCGGGATTAGTCTGTGCTAGCAGGTATATCAATGTCATTACCCGACTTGAATATCAAATAGTATGTGATGCCCGGTGTATACATGTATATCTAATGTCGCTACCTGCTTGTAGCATCAAATAACAACATGCGATGTGAACAGCATGTTAGCCATGATGTGCAGGTTCTGATGTCAGATTTCTGTGGAGAAAAAAAAACTAAATTAGGAAAGTTTCAATAAGGAGATGGCGTGTATGCGCGTGTCTAGTCTTTCTCTCTCTCTGTAGGGGGGAAGGGGCCCAAAAAACCTAAGAACAAAGAAACTAACCCTGTCCTCCCTCCTCCTGTAACCTTCCCTGACAAATCAGATGCCTGGGTGTGCGGGTGGTAGCAGAAGTCAAGTGTACCATTGACTAGGCTAGGGTTCTGACCAACCCCCTCGCTCGGGTGACGTAATCAGTCTGATAACATTCACTGCATTCCGTGGATACTCAGCTCGCAATGCTGACTAGGGGCTCGAAGTTCATGACCAGTTGCAGGTGGTTCAGCTGATCGAATACTGTGTTGTAATTATTATCTTTTTGCGTATCACCAAAACTCTCACTGGACTTTTCCCATCATTCCATGTGACCTTAGTTTAGAGTAGCCGCTTGTTGTCACCGAGCGGGAAAGTCTGGAGGAGACGAGGCTGGTGTAGCAGCTGCACCATCACGAGCTCCACCACTGACGATGGTTTCAAAGAGCGGTGGAAGCGGGCACGCGGGCCACGGTCGGCTCCTGATTGCCTTCTCGGTGTCCTCTTCATTACCATCCCAAAAGGTTTGTGCAATTAGCTGCATGTAGGAATTGCTGCATTCACATATTGGCATGAACACTTAAGAGCCTGGCTTGGGCACAGCAATAAACTGTCTCTTGGCTTTTTTCTCTAACCCTGATGTTGCCATCAAGCAGAAAGCGAAAGGCAATCCGGAAGTTTCACGAAAGCAGGCAATGCCCTTGATGGACATCTTTCACGTAAAACCTCGCGAAAGCCCGAGGCACTTTCGATATTTTGCACGTTGACGTCACCCGCTGACGTCGTAACGCTACATGCTTGTTAAAGTTCATCAGCTGACCGACCTCTTGGTTCTGCTCTTCCGAATGTTATCCTGATGTTAGACTACCGTCGTCTTCACAGCCTTGCTAAAGGCTCGTCCTGCGTTTTTGTAAATGCGGGTTAGTGGCTCTCTGTGTGCGTAGATGTCTGTGACTGGGTCATCTGTCAGAGCGAGGCTCTGTTAGATGTCATGAGAGATACCAGTCTGTTAGATGTCAGGGTTAGAGCTTTAGATATCATTAGACATACCAATGTACTACTTGTCCTTAAAGCTCATAATGTACATCACATACAGAATGTATCAGTGTGACTATAGCTACCAGTGTACAGACGTCATTAGACATACCAGTGTATCAGTGTGACTATAGCTACCAGTGTACAGACGTCATTAGACATACCAGTGTATCAGTGTGACTATAGCTACCAGTGTACAGACGTCATTAGACATACCAGTGTATCAGTGTGACTATAGCTACCAGTGTACAGACGTCATTAGACATACCAGTGTATCAGTGTGACTATAGCTACCAGTGTACAAACGTCATTAGACATACGAGTGTATCAGTGTGACTATAGCTACCAGTGTACAGACGTCATTAGACATACCAGTGTATCAGTGTGACTATAGCTACCAGTGTACAGACGTCATTAGACATACGAGTGTATCAGTGTGACTATAGCTACTAGTGAGTCTAGTGTACAGACGTCATTAGACATACCAGTGTATCAGTGTGACTATAGCTACCAGTGTACAGACGTCATTAGACATACCAGTGTATCAGTGTGACTATAGCTACCAGTGTACAGACGTCATTAGACATACCAGTGTATCAGTGTGACTATAGCTACCAGTGTACAGACGTCATTAGACATACCAGTGTATCAGTGTGACTATAGCTACCACTGTACAGACGTCATTAGACATACCAGTGTACTATAGCTCTAATGACAAGTAATACACTGGTATGTCTAATGACGTTTGTCTGTACACTGATAGCTATTTTGTCTGTACACTAATAGCTATAGCCACACTAATACACTGGTATGTCTAATGACGTCTGTCTGTACACTAATAGCTATAGTCACACTAATACACTGGTATGTCTAATGACGTTTGTCTGTACACTAATAGCTAATCTGTCTGTACACTAATAGCTATTTTGTCTGTACACTAATAGCTACTAGTGTACAGACGTCATTAGACATACCAGTGTACTACTTGTCATTACAGCTATTAGTGTATAGACAGACAGTGACTGGGCAGTGAAAAGTTTATCAGTCTTGAAATGTGCGCACGCGAGTATATATATGAGTCTGTGTTTGTGTGTCTGTGTGTCTGTGTGTTTGTGTGTCTGTGTGTTTGTGTGTCTGTGTGCGTGTGTTTGTGTGTCTGTGTACGTGTGTGTTTGTGTGTCTGTGTGTCTGTGTACGTGTGTTTGTGTGTCTGTGTGCGTGTGTTTGTGTCTGTGTACGTGTGTGTTTGTGTGTTGTGTGTCTGTGTGTCTGTGTGCGTGTGTTGTGTCTGTTGTACGTGTGTGTTTGTGTGTCTGTGTGTCTGTGTGTCTGTGTGCGTGTGTTGTATGTCTGTGTACGCGTGTGTTTGTGTGTCTGTGTGCATGTGTGTTTGTGTGTCTGTGTACGTGTGTGTTTGTGTGTCTGTGTGCGTGTGTTTGTGTGTCTGTGTACGTGTGTGTTTGTGTGTCTGTGTGCGTGTGTTTGTGTGTCTGTGTGTCTGTGTGCGTGTGTGTTAGAGAGAGAGAAGAGGGAGGAACAAGGTGCAGTTTTCCTCCCGACAACCCGGACAGTGTTTGTGTCGTCACGCGATTTGCTGGATGAATATAATCAAGGGAGGAGAAATCCATTTGTAGATCTTTAAGTTTTTTTCTTTCGTTGGACTTGGTTCTCAATTCGTTTTTTTTTCAGATTCGTTTCGACGGCTTTTTGGGGAGAATGTGTGCAAGATTTGATTTGAATTCTGTCAGTGAGTTTTTATCTGCTAAGAATTGATATGGCTGTCACGATCTGTGGGGTGAGTAGACTGGGAGGAGGGACACTGACATTCTTCTAAACACACGGATGTTTATTTTGTAAAAGCTGAGAACCTGTGGATGACTAGCCCCTCACCTGTGACATCACGAGGTGACGAGAGCGAAATGTCATTGGCTGCTTGTTTCGACAAATAAGTAACGAGCAGCTGGAGTGAGCAGACTGGTGAGCTACAAATACAAGTGAACAGTGAACATCGTCTTGTTTTCTGAGACAATCCTGGATGAAATAGTTGTGTCACGTGGTTTGTAAATTTGATGCCTGTTAGAGGCCTCATCTTAACACAAAGTCTGAATCTGGTTTTTGAACTGGCTGAGTGAATTCTGAACACAAAAAGATGAGAAATAGCTAAAAAAACATGTTGCAATTACCGCATTACATTACTTTGTCAGGCACTGGCTAAACACTCGTAAGGGGGACATTGTTAACGAGGTTTGTACAGGATACTTTAGCATTGTCAGGTCCCCCCAGAACAACAGGATAGCAGGATAGAAGGATAGCACAGTGTCGTAGGAAATAACCAAGTCAGTAATGTTCCAGGACTCAGTTCCTCAGTTCCGTAAGGTGGGAGAAAGTCTCTAAGCGAGACCTGCAGGGTTCGCCTCTCACTTCTACCTTAGTCTGTGTTTCTGTGGCTATGAGTCTGTCAGGAGGACAGCCAGTAACGGCCATGAGTCTGTCAGGAGGACAGCCAGTAACGGCCATGAGTCAGTCAGGAGGACAGCCAGTAACGGCCATGAGTCAGTCAGGAGGACAGCCAGTAACGGCCATGAGTCTGTCAGGAGGACAGCCAGTAACGGCCATGAGTCAGTCAGGAGGACAGCCAGTAACGGCCATGAGTCTGTCAGGAGGACAGCCAGTAACGGCCATGAGTCTGTCAGGAGGACAGCCAGTAACGGCCATGAGTCTCTCAGGAGGACAGCCATTAACGGCCTTGAGTCTGTCAGGAGGACAGCCATTAACGGCCTTGAGTCTGTCAGGAGGACAGCCAGTAACGGCCATGAGTCAGTCAGGAGGACAGCCATTAACAGCCATGAGTCTGTCAGGAGGACAGCCAGTAACGGCCATGAGTCAGTCAGGAGGACAGCCAGTAACGGCCATGAGTCAGTCAGGAGGACAGCCATTAACGGCCATGAGTCTGTCAGGACAGCCATTAACGGCCTTGAGTCTGTCAGGAGGACAGCCAGTAACCCTTTCCCAGTGGCCTTCACCGTCAAGGCCGTGACGATCAAGTTGCCGAGCGTGGTGTGGGGCCATGGAGGGGCAGAGCAACACGTGATGTTCGGCGCCAACACGTGCAGGAGCGACATCTGGCGGTTAGTTTGCTGCTGACCGGGGATGTGGCCAGGCGGTCAGGCGTGTAATCGCAGCACTGGTCTGTCCTGCTTTCGTCTAGCACGTCCCTTCGCCTGGTTTAAGCGCCATTCCCCAAAGTTCCAGAGGTCTTTAACACGTTTAGACATCAATTTATCAAAATATTCCTCCCCCGCCAGACAGGGGCTGCCGACACCAAGTCGCCGAGGACACGAACTAGTCTGAGGGAATCACAGGGACGAATGAAATGATGCACAGAGAGAGAGAAGGAGGCACACCCGGTCGGTGAGGTCGTGGGAGGTAGCGATCTACACTGATATGACACACTGGTATGACACACTGATATGACACACTGGTACGACACATGGATATGACACACTGGTACGACACATGGATATGACACACTGGTATGACATACGGATATGACACACTGGTATGACACACGGATATGACACTGGCTAACTCTTAACTACAGTGTCTGATAAATCCTTCATAGTGTTAGGGACAAAGACAGCAAATCTGATGTCAGTGCCATTGCCATTGTCAGTGTCATTGTTAGTCACACGCACATGAGACGACCAAAGCTGGAGGTTAGGTGTGCCTGTCATCTAGAGACAGCGATGACAGTGTAGGTGACACTGAGAAAGACTAGACGAGACTGCTATACAGTATGCTCACCTCCTTCATTCGTTGGCTACTTGTAAATGTGAATCTTGTCTTTTAATAGAGAGTATGGCTAACTGTCATCAAACTCTTCCGCTAAAGAAATGCATTGTGTGTGTGTGACTGTGAAATTCTTCTACATGTAGTCTATGCATGCGTGTTTCTGGATGTTACGTATATGTATAGCTATAATGCATGTTTGCATGTTTGTATGTGTGCCTGGGTGTATTCAAGTATATTCATGCACGAATGCCTGTGTGGAATTAAATTTATTTCTTATCTTGTAAAAGCTGTTTTGTAATTGGTGCGTACTAACAAACATATCATCCTGTCCTGGCCGTGCACGAAGGCAAGTGCTAACAAGTTGGGAGGGTTTCAGAACTTCCGGTGACCTGACTGTGACCTGCTTGCCTGTCAATGGCTTCCCTTCCTGTCACCTGCTTGTGAAACCAGTTGCACTTCATTCACGTTTACACTAACTCTAAGGGTGCACACTGGAAACATGCACTGAACGATGTTTCTGACTTGGATCATGAATGCCTTTGATGAGTGTGAGAATGTTGTAGCAGCAACTAAGACACGTCTGCTGTAGTTGAAATGAAACCACCCAACTGTAGCAAAGAGCGCAGAGCGAAACGTTGACGAGAAGAAAGAGACGAGAAGAGAGACGAGTTTGCTAGCGATAACAGTAACATACAAGTTGAGACCTCGTCATGTAACACTAGGAGACAATCATGTAACACTAGGAGAGACAATCCAGTGACGACCTCGTCATGTAACACTAGGAGACCCAATCATGTAACACTAGGAGAGACAATAGTGTAACACTAGGAGAAGACAATCATGTAACACTAAAAGAGACAATCCAGTAAAGACCTCGGCATGTAACACTAGGATAGGCAATCATGTAACACTAGGAGAGACAATCCAGTGAAGACCTCGTCATGTAACACTAGTAGAGACAATCATGTAACACTAGGAGAGACAATGGTGTAACACTAGGAGAGACAATCATGTAACACTAAAAGAGACAATCCAGTAAAGACCTCGGCATGTAACACTAGGATAGACAATCATGTAACACTAGGAGAGACAATCCAGTGAAGACCTCGTCATGTAACACTAGTAGAGACAATCATGTAACACTAGGAGAGACAATGGTGTAACACTAGGAGAAGACAATCATGTAACACTAAAAGAGACAATCCAGTAAAGACCTCGGCATGTAACACTAGGATAGACAATCATGTAACACTAGGAGAGACAATCCAGTGAAGACCTCGTCATGTAACACTAGTAGAGACAATCATGTAACACTAGGAGAGACAATGGTGTAACACTAGGAGAAGACAATCATGTAACACTAAAAGAGACAATCCAGTAGAGACCTCGGCATGTAACACTAGGATAGACAATCATGTAACACTAGGAGAGACAATCCAGTGAAGACCTCGTCATGTAACACTAGTAGAGACAATCATGTAACACTAGGAGAGACAATGGTGTAACACTAGGAGAGACAATCATGTAACACTAAAAGAGACAATCCAGTAAAGACCTCGGCATGTAACACTAGGATAGACAATCATGTAACACTAGGAGAGAGTATCAATCAGTGAAGACCTCGTCATGTAACACTAGTAGAGACAATCATGTAACACTAGGAGAGACAATGGTGTAACACTAGGAGAAGACAATCATGTAACACTAAAAGAGACAATCCAGTAAAGACTCGGCATGTAACACTAGGATAGCAATCATGTAACACTAGGAGAGACAATCCAGTGAAGACCTCGTCATGTAACACTAGTAGAGACAATCATGTAACACTAGGAGAGACAATGGTGTAACACTAGGAGAGACAATCATGTAACACTAAAAGAGACAATCCAGTAAAGACCTCGGCATGTAACACTAGGATAGACAATCATGTAACACTAGGAGAGACAATCCAGTGAAGACCTCGTCATGTAACACTAGTAGAGACAATCATGTAACACTAGGAGAGACAATGGTGTAACACTAGGAGAAGACAATCATGTAACACTAAAAGAGACAATCCAGTAAAGACCTCGGCATGTAACACTAGGATAGACAATCATGTAACACTAGGAGAGACAATCCAGTGAAGACCTCGTCATGTAACACTAGTAGAGACAATCATGTAACACTAGGAGAGACAATGGTGTAACACTAGGAGAAGACAATCATGTAACACTAAAAGAGACAATCCAGTAAAGACCTCGGCATGTAACACTAGGATAGACAATCATGTAACACTAGGAGAGACAATCCAGTGAAGACCTCGTCATGTAACACTAGTAGAGACAATCATGTAACACTAGGAGAGACAATGGTGTAACACTAGGAGAAGACAATCATGTAACACTAAAAGAGACAATCCAGTAAAGACCTCGGCATGTAACACTAGGATAGACAATCATGTAACACTAGGAGAGACAATCCAGTGAAGACCTCGTCATGTAACACTAGTAGAGACAATCATGTAACACTAGGAGAGACAATGGTGTAAACTAGGAGAAGACAATCATGTAACACTAAAAGAGACAATCCAGTAAAGACCTCGGCATGTAACACTAGGATAGACAATCATGTAACACTAGGAGAGACAATCCAGTGAAGACCTCGTCATGTAACACTAGTAGAGACAATCATGTAACACTAGGAGAGACAATGGTGTAACACTAGGAGAGACAATCATGTAACACTAAAAGAGACAATCCAGTAAAGACCTCGGCATGTAACACTAGGATAGACAATCATGTAACACTAGGAGAGACAATCCAGTGAAGACCTCGTCATGTAACACTAGTAGAGACAATCATGTAACACTAGGAGAGACAATGGTGTACACTAGGAGAAGACAATCATGTAACACTAAGAAGAGACAATCCAGTAAAGACTCGGCATGTAACACTAGGATAGGACAATCATGTAACACTAGGAGAGACAATCCAGTGAAGACCTCGTATGTAACACTAGTAGAGACAATCATGTAACACTAGGAGAGACAATGTGTAAACTAGGAGAGACAATCATGTAACACTAAAAGAGACAATCCAGTAAAGACCTCGGCATGTAACACTAGGATAGACAATCATGTAACACTAGGAGAGACAATCCAGTGAAGACCTCGTCATGTAACACTAGTAGAGACAATCATGTAACACTAGGAGAGACAATCCAGTGAAGACCTCGTCATGTAACACTAGGAGAGACAATCATGTAACACTAGTAAATGCGCTCAGCTGTGCATCTGTCATCAAGCTCTGTGCCCACCAACAGTAGATGACATGATGACGCCATCTATCGCCGTTGATGATGGGGTGGCGGGTGTGTGACGTCATGTGGTGTGTGTGGTGTCGGGGGTGCACACCATGAGGATGTGTCCTGCAAGTCATTTCACAAATTTCGCCCCCGCAAAGCCTGACTCGTCACTTGTGAGAGAGGAAAATATAAAACAACATTTATGGCGGACAGAGAGGGACTGGAGGAGAAGCAAAGGAAGAGCAGCAGGGCTTTTAGACCCGAGTAGTGTACCCTGCGACTGCAGGATTGTCTGCCCCTTACTTTAAGGAAACACGCAGAGAACGAAGGAAGAAGGTGGGGGTTGAGGGGCGCAATTAGAGTGGAAGCCACAGAAAGGAGGAAAAAAATAAAAACACGTAAAAAAGGAAAATTAAAGCAATGAAAAAACAACGAAAGAAAAGGGAAAGGAAATAAATGAGTGATGATGGAAGAAACTGCGAAGAAAAATTTGAAGTGAAATAGATTGAGTGAAAGAATTAATGAACGGCTGTTTAGTGTTAGCGATACCAGCGGACAGGAAAATGGTAAAAAAAATGTTTGTTGTTCGAACTTTAACAATTGCGTGACACTCAGAAAGAGAAAAGGAAGAAAACAGATGAAAAACGCGGGAAACATAAAAAGAATGTAGAAAAGAAACAGCAACAACAACAAAAGTAGATAAAAAGAATGTGATGAAGGTAAAGGAAAATGGAGATACAGGGGATGACAATGGCCATGGTTGTAAAAGTCACCCTCAGCACAGAAGACTGGCACAAAATTCAAAACAACTTGTCAAGGGTCAAAAGTCAAGGAGTGCACAGTGACATTAGCTCAGCTGTACAAGACCTCTCCGTGTCGAGGCGTGACCGTGGCGGGTTAGCGATCCAGTGGCCCAACGGTCAGCGCCTGTCACCAATACAGTGAAGGCTGGCTGCCCAGAGTTCATTTCTCGTCTCGGGCACGCTGTTCTTTCTCTGCACGTGGCATCTGTTTACAGGGCTGGCTGCTTGCCGTAATATAGCTTTAGTTGCTGACACGGCGTAAAACACCAATGCCCCCCCCCCCCCCCCGTGGCGGGTTGAGTGGAACTAAAGGCGAGGAGGAGATTGCAAGAGGGACCGCAAGCTACGTCTGCTGCCTGATTACCCCTCCTGACGTCACAGCACCAGGTGCATGAGTGGTGTCCCCTTAGACGAGACAGCCAGCACCTTGGAGCATGGTGGGGGCCAGGTATGAGGTGCCATCTGGGCTTTGGGGGGATCAAAGGAGAAAGAAGATTTGGGTTATCTGCAGAACTGACACCGACAGCCCCGCGTGCGTGTGTCTGTGTATACATACATGTGTGTGTGTGAGTGTGTGTGTGTGTGGGAGGGAGCAACAGTGGAGGAAGTAACAGGCTTGAGCAATGAGAGCCACGTGCACTGCCTCAGGCGCCGCCTCTTCATCACCGATGACACTAATGAAAGGCAGACGGCGGGGAGCTCACTTGCAGAAACGCTCCGGGGATGTCGGCCATCTTCCCTGGCTTGTAGTGGTCAGTGCTCGTGACGTCAGACGCGTCACTGTCAACCAACAGCAGCTTACTGTTGACTGACAAGGTCTCAGGTCTCAGCAGGCGGTTTGTCCCAGAAGTCAGTTCGTCATAGGAAGACTTAACCAGCAAGTAGTCGCCACTGTGTCGGGTGATGTCACTGTATCTGGAGCTGCTTAGTGACATCACTGTAGCCATGATATGCTGACACGGCGTAAACCACAATCAACCAACGTGACGTCATTGTACCTGGAGCTGCCTTTCGCTTGGTGACGTCACGCTTTGTGCGTCGCTCCGGCGATGTAGGTCAAGGCTAAGAGTTTGCGAAATCAGCCAAATGTGTAAAATGCAGAGACTTTCTCATGTGTGACGAATATGCCTGAGACGAAATGTCTCGCGCCAGCCAACGTCGTACGTACGCACGTGACGTGTTTTGCTCACGACTTGTAAGAGCTCGACTTCCCAGGGTTCAGTGAGTAGTGTCACAGCTGAGTGCTCTCTGGCTGACTACTTGTGTGATTTGTTTGTGGTCAGTTGTTGACATTATCAAAGACAGTCAAATGCTGTGACGTGAGGAGGAGGAGATGCAGGACATGGAAGTTCATGAACTTTGTGCACACGCTAGATGGGACAGAAGCGCCAGGCTTGTTGTTGGTCTCCGCGAGTGTCATCCGCCTCCGCCACTCTAAGGACTAAAGATATTGCTCTCTGCTCATTCAGTCATTATCAAGACTGATCTTCGCTGATCGAATCACCGAGATACGAATGTCGGAGAGGATTTGCTCAATAATTACAGTTTAATAAGCAGTTTAATTAATTGTACACGAAATTCTCAAAATGATCCATGTCAACCAGTCTTGTTGCCAAGGTGACAATTATGTATCAACTGGCAGTGAGACATTCCTGTATTGACTGACAGAAACAGAATAAACTCAGAAACTGAGCCATTGCTGAATGGCACTGACAGTGAGCGATTTCTCTCTTGACTCGTACAGAAGTAGTAGTCGCTGTATCCACTGGCATCCACTGGCATCCACTGGCACTGCAGAGAGAGTTTGTGCATCCACCTGTACCAGGCAACTTTTCAATCACAGAATGTCAACCACCTTTACCGCCCTCAGCAACATGTCCGTGAGAACATGGCTTGACAGGATGAACGATTCTCACGACACTAGGAAGTTCCATCTCTGTGTTTAATTCCATCTCTGTGGTTTACGTGTGTGTTTACACGCTGCATTTATCTGCGCACAGCCAAGGGCACCTGAACCAACGGCCCGTGGAACATTCCAGACGAAGCCACCCCTCACCTGCACATCAAACACGCGCACACAGCCAACAGACGGCACGCGCTCTTTGATGGCATCAGAGGGGCGGGGCCACACGTGCAGCAGGTCTGTGCGCACTTCCATGACGTTGATGACGTTGATGACGTTGATGTCTGTGCTCGTTGCTGGCCACAAGGAAGCTGCGGGCTCCAGTCACAGTCATCGGGTGTGGACCGAGACATCGTCTAAAGGCGTCCAGCAAACATCAGTGAGGGGTCGAGTGAATAAAGCAACAGGTCGTGTTGCTGCTCCTGTCTGGTCACTAAACATCGCACGTGTAACGTGTGTGCCTCGTGTGTACGTCACCAACAGTGCGCTGGTGCGTCACCAGTCTGTTCACACGAAATCAGAGGCTGATGTGACACATCCTGTTCATGATAAACATATCCTGTTCATGATAAACACATCCTGTTCATGATAAACATATCTTGTTCATGATAAACACATCCTGTTCATGATAAACATATCTTGTTCATGATAAACACATCCTGTTCATGATAAACATATCTTGTTCATGATAAACACATCCTGTTCTTGATTAACAATCAGTCTTCACCAATCAGTCTTCACCTGCTCTACAATTGACTGCGGTTCCACTTCCACTCAGTCATTCAGTCAAAATAAAAGACTACACAGAGCCCAGAGCATCTAATCACAGATTAACTAAGACATCCACACACACACAAAGCTGTCCAGAACAACATTTATACAGACTTTATTTGTTATTTATACAGACTTTATCCATCACAAGACGAGCCTACAGCAGTCGTGTTGTAAACCACTCGCTCCACCTACTACAGTGGCCACAGGTAAGAGATCAGCTGTCCAGTCATACAGTTGGATGACACACGGCAAACAACAGACAGACAGGTAAACAACAGACAGACAGGTAAACAACAGACAGGTAAACAACAGACAGGTGTGCCATGTGTGAGCCTAGTTCACGACCTATTTCTGACACTTAATGCAGTTGTAAAGAAGCCGACTAGAAACATTTCTCAAAAATCTCTCCCATGCGATGCACAAACACCAAACACGTGCTGAGGGCACAGATCACGTGACTAGAGCAGCTTTGTGTACAATAAAACTAATTTAAATGGGAAACTGTGTTGTGCACCGTATTTCTATGCCAGCTTATTATCCAGGTAGATGTCAGTCCTACAAGTGTTTCAACTCAAAACGTGTTCAGCTGGACCTTCCCCACTTCTCAAGAAATAAACAGAAATAAACAGATGGCTAGCAAAGCCAAACTCATTCACACCAACCAGTGTGGACAACAAGAGCATTTCCAACAACTGGAGTTATAAGGCGATCTTTAATAAAAGTAAGAAAGAAATAGTAAAAAAATCAAAAACCAAAGAATAGTTAAGAAAGCAGTATTTGGTAGTTCATGACGAAGTAGTGTAAAAGGGGGCGAGTTACCCGACTACAAATGAGCAGGCCAGGTAAGGCCAGGTAAGACCTCCAGGCGATATTATCAGAGACCACGTGAGTCACCAGACTAGGAGTCAACAATAACAAGACAACAACTGTCACAATTCAAAGACGCAACACGCAACTGCTGTACAGCAACTTGTCACAACTCACTTGCAGACATCTGCATCACGGAAAGCACGAAGGAACTTCCAGGTAATAAAGAAGAAGAAGAAGAAGAAATGAAGAAAGAAAGCAAACAAGCAAGAAATACAAAAAAGCGAAAAGGAAAAGGAACGAAATAAATAAAGAAAATTACAATTAAGAAAAAGTAGCAGCTGATACATGCCAATCAATAGACGCTCCTCCCCAGTGGCTGTGATTTGAGAGTGTAAACAAACAGTCCTGACGGCTGTCTCCTCGCTCTCAGCCTCGCTCTCAGTCTCGCTCACGTCAAGGCTTCAGGTCGCCATGCGCCGGGGACCGGAGCAGACCATCCCTGGCCCTGGGAGGGCGGGCAGGGGGAAGAGGGACGAGCGGAGGGAAGAGACATGGAGAGGGACAGAGGGGTACATCGGTCTTGCACCCTGCACACGCCCCTCCTCACATTTGGTGTGCGCTTGGGGTGGTGGGGGGGTGTAGTTGAACCGCCAGTAGAAGGTGGCGAGAGCCAGGGAGGAGTTGCGAAGGACCCCGAATTTCTTTGTTGCGGAATGTGAGAGAACTTGCAAGCAGCAAAAGTAGATGACGTCATTAGATGTCACACAACATCCGCAGTGCTTCCAACGAGGCCGGCAGGAACCGGAAGTAGACACGGCAGTTTGCGGAAGAAGGCAAGACCTGGTAGGACGCCATTAGGAGGAGATGAAGCCAGAAGGCCACGAGACTTTTTTTTTGTGTGACAACGGCTCGACTGCATGGGTGGAAGTCTTGGGGTTCGGGGTCCGCCTTTGATTGAAAATTTCCTTCAATTTGTGGCATTTAGCGCCGTCAGTCAGCTTTGCTGGAACAGACCCTCCACGCCTAACCGCCTTCTTGTTCATGCTGACTTGGCGCAATAAATAACAGGCAGCGAGAGGGGCCGTCACTGCCTCACAAAGAAGGGGGCAGCCAGGGGCAGCCAGGGGCCAGGCCAAATCAAATAAAGACCAACTAATTGGCCGACCGGCGACCACCAGCCCTCCCCACCATCAGCAGCCTCCTGCGCGTGCTGACTGCTCCAGAGACTAGCACCAAGACCGTTGATGTGCATAGCAGACGAGCTATGAGTGAAATGAAAACTCAAACTATGAACGAGGTGGAATTAAAAGTAAGACTGACTGAAAATATAATAAATATTAATGTTGTACTTGTCATTTTGTAACTGTCGACAAATATTACTTGAATTAATCTTCAAAAGGGAGTTGGGCGACATCATGTGGTGACAAGTGTCAGTCACATGACCGATCCCTTCCTCTGTACCTGGAGTTGTCTAACCCAAGAAGTCAATCGCGGACTTAGCAAGTGTAGAAGGATGGAAAAACAAGGAAAAATAACAGGAACCAGCAGAACATCCTACACACCTGACATAATATCAAATGTGCAGCTGTAACAACGACCACACACAGTGCAGTAGTTTGCTTCACTGACATCGCACGTGAACGAACCTGATGTGACAATTGTTGTGACATCACATGGAGGAGTTCATGGCAAAACTCAAGACACTGAAGGCATCTGTTGGCAAACTTGTCGCAAGGGGGCGACACAAACTTGAAGCAGCGGTACTGAGGAGGGGGCGACACAGTGTCATCAATGAATTGCAAACCGAGCAAATAATTTGAACCTTTTCTGTCGGTTAGTCATGTCGCCTGTATGCTCAGGTATCTTTAATCTATTGAATGAAGACATGTGCGTGAACACGCGGACGAAATTCAAGTCACGTGAGTGCGGGTTGTCGTGCCGCCATCTCTGCTCCGTGACCTGAGGGCTTTGGGTTCAAGGCTGCGCTGACATGGCGGCTAACAGAACACTGGTCAGTCGGGTACAACACGTGATGTGCTGGCTACTGTGTAGCTTGTGTACAGTCTGGCTACTGACCTGTGATGTCTGTGTACAGAGGAAAGTGGTTCACTGGGTAGACTGTGCTGCAGCATGGTTTGCATGGCGCACGGCTCACAGAGAAACCTGAAATGACAGGTGAACAGAAGCTGCGGCAGGCCCCTCCCCCGTGTTTGCCTCCCCTGATTTACCATCGACGTGGACAGCGGCAGGAACAAAGCGAGTGTTTGTCCACAAGCACAGACACCGCGGCGCTGCTCACATGAAAGAGTTTCTTACCAGACAAGGTACCCTTCTCTTATCAGACAAGATAGGCTTCTACTAGACAGGATAGCCTACGCCTACAGACAGGATAGCCTTCTCCTACAGACAGGATAACATGCTCCTACCAAGCAGGATAGCCTACGCCTACAGACAGGATAGCCTACTCCTACAGACAGGATAGCCTACTTCTACAGACAGGATAGCCTACTCCTACAGACAGGATAGCCTACTCCTACAGACAAGACAACCTATTCCTACAGACAGGACAGCCTATTCCTACAGACAAGATAGCCTACTCCTACCAGGCAGGATAGCCTACTCCTACAGACAGGATAGCCTACTCCTACAGACAAGACAAGGGCTTTAGCAGGTCCCTCACAAGGCTCACTACTCGCCTCTGCCTTTCGTCGCTGCTTGTTCTCGTCTCTCGTCACATCTTTTCTCGCTACATCGGTCTCCTCCAAAGGCGTGCAGGGGCAGAATGAATGGCATTCAATTTGGTGTTTGTAGTCTTGTCTGGGTCACACCCCGCCCCCCGTTCACTGCGAGCCCCACGAGGCGGGTACAGGGTAGTGTGCTCGGGGGACAAATAAACTGTCGGATTCCTCTGGCCTGTACCTTTATTACTCAGCAAATAAATCTGAAATACTTTCTATCACTTGCACTCGGAGCTGCCACTGCCAGGCGCGCTGATATCTATCAATACATCGTTATTACTAACGGCAGAGAAATTGTCACTTGTCTTCGAAGTGTTCAACAACTACACTTTTGTTTCTGTGTACCAACCCTCAAAGTTGGCTGTTTTCGGGAAATGGTGCATGACACTGTTGGCTGTCTGTGTCCCTCCCATGCTAGTATTCAGCTGACACTGTTGGCTGTCTGTGTCCCTCCCATGCTAGTATTCAGCTGATACTGCTGGCTGTCTGTGCCCCTCCCATGCTGTCGCTACCATGCTTTACTTAAAGTGCCCTCGCTCTTATAAACAATAAGCTACTTAACTCCGTTCAGTGCCATGTCAGTTCCTCCATATCCATGTTCACATAGGAACACGAGACAACGCGCAAGTAGACGAGAACTATGAGCTAAAGACAGGAAAGAATAAATTATAATGGAAGCAAAACAGAAAAGCAGATCGGATCGATGTGTTATCATTGATGTCAAGATGTTGTAATATATCAGTCTGTAATGATGTATTACACATGTTTAAAAGATTGTATCACTCATGTCTACAAGGCTGCATTCCTCATGTTTGTAATTCTGTCTTACTCATGCATGTAACGCTGTCTTACTCATGGCTACAATGGTGTATTACTCATGATTGTAATTCTGTATTACTCGTCTCTGTAACGCTGTCTTACTCATGTCTGTAACGCTGTCTTACTCATGTCTGTAACGCTGTCTTACTCATGTCTGTAACACTGTCTTACTCATGTCTGTAACGCTGTCTTACTCATGCATGTAACACTGTCTTACTCATGGCTACAATGGTGTATCACTCATGATTGTAATTTTGTATTACTCGTCTCTGTAACGCTATGTTGCTTATTTACACCGGAAGTTCACGTGTCACGTTTGCCGTTACGTACATTTGTAAATAAACATCTCTGTCGGACACAGACTCCACTTCAGTGCTGTGTTAATAAAACTCGCTACTGTCCACGTGTGTGATGTGTCCTGGTCTGATGGAGGACAACCATCCGAGGCTTGTACTCCTCACGACATCGATGTGTAAGAGATGATTACATCTGGTGGTCACAGGATGGTGGTGGTGGTCGGGGGAGGGATGATGGACCCCGTGCAACAACCGAGCAGTCCCACTCACGCCACGTGCACGCCACTGACTGAAAACTGAGGCGAAGACAACATCTGGGTTCACATCCTAATCTTACAATCTACCATCTACCCGACCATTATGTTCTGACAATGGTTTCGAGCGCTGGATTATTATTTGGAGAAGTCTTGTGCTATATTGGAACCAATCAACTGGAACATTTCCACGTCACTGCACGCTGGGCGGACGGGTTAGTGAGGGCGCTTCCTCCCACCAGCAGCCGACAGTTTTCGATTCTACGTATCTAACATATGTGACTAATCAGTGGCGGAGGTATGAGTGCAGTAAATGGGACATCCGACAGAGAACCTTTGATGCTACACGTGTATTTCATTACTATAAATAATAGGATGGCAAAAGGATGTGCGCATGCGCTGTGCTACAAGCTCAGGCGCTAAGTGCGCCGAGACCCGGATGATTAATTGCGTTAGAAAAATACTTCGCGCGAAACATGTTTGGCTTCACGGCGCAAGATTTCCTATTTACCTGCTTCGTCTGCCGCACCTGCCAGCTCGCCCCCTCGTCCTGTTTGCAAAATCGACTTGACAGGTGAAAATGGCGAGAAGAAGCACTCACAGACATGAGGCGTAACGAGGGGAGCAGCAAGATGTGGCAACAACTCACTGCGGAAACCGGGACACGTGGCGTCCTGCTCGTGAATGGGTCGACAGTAATAACAGGAAACAAACAAACAAACAAACAAACAAACAAACAAACAAACAAACAAACAAACAAACAAACAAACAAACAAACAAACACGGAGGAAACAGATGCTTTGTGTGGCGTCACTCGAAGTTACTTCCATTGAGAACCAGCAGTCTCTGCTTGTTCATGGGAAGCAAGGGCAAGATGGCTCGCTGTCTCTGTATACAAGCTTGCATGTACTATGCTTGCAGTACCACCTGTGTGTGTGTGTTTGTGCATTTGTTCGTCGATGACGAAATTTGAACAGTTTAAAGCGACATGCACCAATCACAATAAAGAAAGTGTATTCATCGTAATTAATGTCTTTTATTGTTTGCCCTGAAAGCGTCAACATCAACCCTCGAATAGGGAGTCATCAGTTGTGGGTCTGTGGGGAAACATGCAAACAGTCTTCTGACCCGACAGGTGGATGAGGCTGCCCTGTGGTGGCACCTTACCATCTCTCAGTGTTCACACTCCATGTAGAAAGATGAGTTTTGTGGGGGCGGAGTTAAGTGACAGGATCATTTTCAGGCTTGGTGGTGAGGTCGGAGCCAGGTAACCTCGTGTCTGCTGGCGCATAATCGCTTCCATATTCGGGATCCACGTCGACCTTTGACCCAGATGGTTGAGTGCTTGGCGGCATATCGTCAGTGTTGACGTCGACCTTTGACCCAGATGGTTGAGTGCTTGGTGGCATATCGTCGGTGTTGAAGTCGACCTTTGACCCAGATGGTTGAGTGCTTGGCGGCATATCGTCAGTGTTGACGTCGACCTTTGACCCAGATGGTTGAGTGCTTGGCGGCATATCGTCAGTGTTGACGTCGACCTTTGACCCAGATGGTTGAGTGCTTGGTGGCATATCGTCGGTGTACATGTCTACCGACCTATCAGATGGTTGCTCGTCTGGTGGCAGCCACCGAGACATGTTAGACGGTTGTGTGTTTGCTGCATCGTTGACAGCAATAGCGACAGTCTTCAAGTCCAAGTCTGGTGGCTGGGTGGCCGGTGACATGTCATCAGTTTCAGGCTCCAGGTCAGAAAAGATGTCAGACGACGTGTTGGGTGGAATGTCCTGCAGCTCAGTTGCAGGTTCCAAGTCGAAAGATGCATCAGACGATCCGGTGTTCTGAATCATATCAACGGCTCCATTTTCTAGATTCGAGTCCGGAAGTGACTCTGTGTTCGGTGACATGTCGTCCACTTCTGGTTCCGGTTCAACGTCAAACGGTCTGAAATTGAGAGACAAGTATGTTGTAAACATCCTTCCTCATCTTCTCAATAAGAGATGCGATGGTGTAAATACACCCGTGACCCTCCCTCAGCCCTGGACTATGACATTGTTGTCCCCGTGTGAACATCCGCCATCTTCTCTTGTAAACATTTCATAATCTTGGATATCAGAAGTTCGTGTAGCAGTCTGTCTACCCAGGGTGGTGTACTGTGTCTGTACTACCTCTCATGTCTCACTTTATGTTTGTTTTTAACTGTCAGTGAAGTATGCACCTACCATCTAAGGATGGACTCATTCACTCTAATGCGGCATTTATTCCGTGAACTCCAATTTGGCATGGCTGTTAGGTAAATCCTACTTAACTTTGTCAAATCTTTGTATTTACTTTGATGTGTAACTTAGTATTTATCATCCTAACCTTTATATACTTCATTTGTGTAAAGTCTGTATTGATAAGTATTGACGAGTATTTATTCTTACTCCCTGCTTAGCAAGGACACATTCAGTGTCCAGTGACACTAACAGTGATATTCATCTTGTGTAGTGTGACTTTAGATATTGTCATCTGATGTATTTCATTTCCTCCATTGTAGCTCCAGTGTAACAGTTCTTGTAATTTACAGTCTCAGCATTGTTGGCGCTGCTCAGTCTTACGGTCATGATGTAATCAGGGAGTGTGTCCACACAATGTTCAGTCTCTCTTGTTACCTCACCTAGTTTGATGTTTACATCGTACACACTACATCTATACTTCATCTAACTTTATGTTTACTTTGTTGAGACTAAATTGTATTTATTTCTCTGGCTTTTGCCTCAGTGAGTACTATCATATTCACTTACTCTGCTTCACAAAATGCCGGCAGGAGGTCAGTGCAGTTCTTGTCCCTCCAGCTGCCCCTCCAGCCCTCCCGGTGGAAGAAGATGATCTCCACACAGTCGTGGCCCGTGACGGGGTGGGGCGGCGAACCCTGCAGCCAGCGGGTGAAGGTGGGTAGACCCTTGCTGGCTGACCAGCGGTAGGTACCCTTCCTCTCCAGGTCGTCCAGACCTATCCACACCTCGTTGACTGGCCGACAGAAACAACACTGCTCTTACCAGTGACCAGCCAGCCAGCCAGCCGGCCAGCACAATACAAGGAGATGCATACAGTGAGAAGATCAGAGAGCAACCAAACAAGCCTGCAGTGATACATCAGTCAGTCACTGGGTAATTGGAATCAACGATCTACACTGGGAATAAACAGAAGAAGGAAGAGACAGACAGAGAGAGAGAGAAAACACTTGTCACCACACAACTCTGATGAAAATAATACAATTGCCAATAACTAGTGAAATATATAGCAATGTGTAAAGAGAGAGAAGATGGAGAGACTAAAAATGAAACAAGAACTCACTTTTGAGGAATTTTATCACATTTTTCAAGTAGTTATTTTCGTTTTTTGAATTAATTTCAGTCAGACTGGATCCATACATTCTGCAAATTTCCTGAAGTAGAAAGTCGACATTTATATAATGTTCAAGTCACCACTTCTGCATTGAATGGATTACTTCTCTTGGTTTCACACTCACACACACACACACGTACACGCACTACACACACTACACACACACGTACACACACTACACACACGAACACACACGTACACGCACTACACACACTACACACACACGTACACACACTACACACACGTACACACACGTACACACACGTACACACACGAACACACACTACACACACACACGTACACACACTACACACACGTACACACACGTACACACACGTACACACACACACGTACTAACGCTACACACACTACACACATCCACACACACGTACACACAGTACACACACACACACGTACTAACGCTACACACACATCCACACACACACACACGTACACACGCACGAGTACACACTACACACACGTACACACACTACACACACGTACACACACGTACACACACACACACGTACTAACGCTACACACACTACACACATCCACACACACACACGTACACACAGTACACACACACACACGTACTAACGCTACACACACATCCACACACACACACACGTACACACGCACACCCTCTCTCGTAGAAAACTTTTTGGAAAGAAAGACAAAAGAAATTAATGGAAGAGAGGAAAAAACGAAAGCACCTACCCTTGCATCAAACCAATTGACAGAATTCTTCACCAGAAAGTAGCAGGAATTAGAGAAAAACATCCACCCGGAGGGACAGACTTTGACTGCAAGACAAATGTGAAGACAGCAATGAGTTGCGGGTGTCGGTGGACCAGTGACAGTTGCCTTGGTGACAACACCCGGGCTTCACTTAAGGAAACATGTCTAATACAATGAAAAGGTATTTCACGATAATTACTTTCTCTCTGGTCGACATGTCGTTCGTCAACAGACTAACTGTCCACCTGCCAAACACCTGAGAAAATATACACCTGCTGATTATACATAAAATGTGTTCTCACGTGAGAAGGTCATCGTTATAATGTGAAGGAATGGAGTTGATAGAATGGAATGGACACAGACACAGGGCTGGACGCAGTTTGGAAGAAAACAAAGTAGATGCCGACATAAACCATTGAAGACAAAGCACGAAGACTGTAAGGTCGTCACATTGAAGACAAACTATGAAGAACCTGAAGAGACCCTACAAAGTACAACCCTGAAGATCCTAAAGACATCACATAAACAACAAGCAACAAACAACAAACAACAAACAACAAACAACAAACATCCTAACCCCATTAAAGGCGAACGCCGAAGACACTGGATAGAATTCAAACCACAAAATTCCGCATGTGACAGGTGTGGGACAAACAAGGACAAGAAGCACATTGTCACCTGAGAGTGCTGCAGCAAACAGAAGGACGAGGGATGCGATGGAGAGGTCACGCATGTTGAGTGAGGTCAAGCTTTGCTGTCTGTCTGTTGAGACAAGTCAAGCGCCAGCAGTTTGCAGAATGAATATCACACACACGTGTGCGGTGGCTTTGTCTACAGATGCTTATCGTTCCCTTGAAATGAGAGGGAAGCAAGTAAGAGCGAGGTTTGATAAGGCGGCGACAGATAATGGCGATGTCGTCAGATTGTTTTCCCGCGCTGCCTGCCACAGGCTGGTGCAGGTGAAGGTGCAGCTCGTGATAGTCATCACCCAGCACCAGACAACAACACTGACAACTTGCAACAAGTAGCAACATCCCCTCACTGACACCACTCACCCTCCCCACTACAATGTCTCCACAAGAGGACAACCTTGTTACACATGCGCCAGAAATGTGTGTGACAGAGAGAGAGAGGGAAACAGAGGCAGAGAGACAAATAAGCAGACAGACAAATACCAAATGACAAATCGTTATTTAGGAAGATAACGGAATATTCAAAAGTTATGCTTTTTGACATCTAGCCTTTGGACTAAGTAGCAGAAATAAAAACTTTACATTAATTCGCAGCAAGGCAGCAACAACACAGAATAATTGTGATTTATACAAACATGTCGGTTGATATGTGAACTGACAGTTTGTGTGACTGGCTACAGCACTGGCGACATGTTGGACACGTTTGCTTTGTCGGTCACTCTACAGGTGATTAGGTGGGTAGGACGCCTGTAGGTAATCAAAGGGTTTGGAAAAAGGTGTTGTAGGTGTTGTAGGTGTTGTAGGTGTTGTAGGTGTTGTAGGTGCTGTAGTTGTTGTAGGGGCTGTAGGTATTGTGCTGTATGTGTTGTATGTGTTGTAGGTGCTGTATGTGTTGTAGATGTTGTAGATGCTGTAGGTGCTGTAGGTGTTCCATTCTGTGAACTATTGATATAACTATATGCGTCTCCTTTATTCTGTATGTTGTGGTGTCATCAAGCACATCACTGCCTGCACGACTACAACACACGACTACAACACACGACTACAACACCAACTTGACCTTTGTGCAGTGTCACAATGATGGCTACCAAGTTGTTTTTGAAAAAAGCAGATGCATCCACCAGTCGTAAAGATGGACTGAAGCCAGTTCCTCCCTGTCACGACTGTTGTCAGGGAATATGTCAGACGGTGACCGGCAGTGGAGGATGTAGCATTAGGCAGTAACATTAGGCAGTGGAGGATGTAACACTAGGATGTAACATTAGGCAGTGGAGGATGTAACATTGTGCCACAGCTGTAACACTGCCTATCACAAGCATGGCCAGCTGACACTAATGTGACAACAATGTTTCTAGTTGCACTGAGTGTCATTGTAACAGTCCAGACTGTCAACTGGAGAAGATGCTCTCTAGGCATGGAATTTCAAAGGAACGATAACCCATCATCCACTGGGCACGAAAATGGCTTCCTTCCTGTAGAGCTAACATCACTGACATGAGCGGGAGATGGTATACAAGCGCGAGTGTGAACCCACTGCGCATGTCAAGACTAACCATGAATATAAGTAATAATAAGCATAACATAAGCCAATATAATGTTATATATATTGTGTTATATATGGTGGTATATATACCAGGGATGCCCAACCTACGGCCCGCGGGCCATTTCCGGCCCGCGACGCGGTGCCATCCGACCCGCGAAACTTCTGCCCACAGTTCAGGAAATCCACATGTTAGTAATAAAAAAAAAGCCCGAAAAAAACGAAAAAAAGGAAGAAGAAGTATTTATCCCTGCGTAGGGGAGTCTCTCAATCTTTTTTTCGATGGACGAACATTTCGATTCAGTTCTCCGACTTGGTGTCTCTACGATGAGGCAGGAAATTCAGAAGTTGGTTTCGGGAAAACAACTTCAAATATCCCACTAATTACTACATAATTAATGGTAAGTACAACTTGTTTCTAATAAAAAATGGTATCTGCTCTATTTTTTTTGTATTTTGTATTTTTGCAGTGAAGCGGCCCGCGACACGGCTGTCCGAAATGGATATGGCCCGCAGGCCGAAAAAGGTTGAGCATCACTGATACATACCAATATATGGTGTTACATATGGTGTTATATATGGTGTTATACATACTAATATATGGTGCTATATATGGTGTTATACATATCAATATATGGTGTTACATATGGTGTTATACATACTAATATATGGTGTTATATATGGTGTTATATATGGTGTTATACATACCAATATATGGTGTTACATATGGTGTTATACATACCAATATATGGTGTCTCTCTCCATCATCAGCGGGACTCAAAGCGCTTTACATGAAGGCATGTCAGCACACTAGTTTAGTAGAGACACACACACAGACATACAAACACACAAACATACAGACACATACAGACACATACACAGGCACATACAGACAGACAAACATACAGACAGACACAGACACATACAAACACACAAACAAACATACACACACACACATGTAGACAGACACAGGCTGCTACATACGATGTTTATTATAAGTAGCTATGTAACTACCGCCATCTCATCCAACTGACTTCAGTGGCAGTGGAGGTGAAAGTTCAAAGTATCCTAGTATTGACTGAGTAACTTGACTCACTAGTTCACCTGTCTGGCTGTTTGCTCGCTTCAGTCTAACTTCCTGTTTGGTGAGGTTGTGACAGGCTAGGTCTACCTTGCCGTACACCTAGCTAGCAAGGTGCTCTGTCCAGTGTCACACACCTGTGGCTCACACTTTGTGTTTTGTCTGTCGACTGTTATAGAATCTCACCTGGTAGTTACCTCGTCTTCTCTGACTGAACGGGAAGACCCATTGTCAAGGCCAAAGAGACAGACAGACAGACAGACAGACAGACAGACAGACAGACAGACAGACAGACAGACAGACAGACAGACAGACAGACAGACAGACAGACAGACAGACAGACAGACAACGAACCGCTTTAGACAGAACGCTAGCTCCATCCTCATCTGTTGATTGCAGTTTGTCTGGAGATGGAGAGAGGGAGGAGATTAGAGTCGACTGTGCGTGTGAGCGACCAAGTGTGTGTTAGTGTGTGGCTGTTATAATATGTGTGTGTGAAAGTGTGCGTGTCCGCGAATGTGTGTCTGAGTGAGAATGTGTGTTATGTTGTGTGAGTGCGTGTGTTAGTGTGTGTCCTTTCGTATGTGAGTAAAATGAGTATGCTGAGTATGAGTCTGTCAATGTGAATATATTTGAGTGTGAGTGTGAGGAAGTGTGAGAATGTGTGCCAGCATATGAGTGTGACTTTGTGTGTGTGTGCGTGCTATTGTGTGTGTTATTTTGTGTGTGTATGTGTGTGTGTGTGCTATTGTGTGTGTGTATGCTATTGTGTTTGTATGTGTGTGTGCGTGCGTGTGTGCTATTGTCTGTGTATGCTATTGTGTGTGTGTGTGTGCTATTGTGTGTGTGCTATTTTGTGTGTGTATGCTATTGTTTGTGTGGTTGTGTGTATGTGTAAATTTACTGGAATTCACAAGAAAGGTAAGAACACCCGCTTAAACACGACAGTTTTATTTCTTTATTACCATTCCACGCCGGGATGAGGTGAAAATATTGGCGATGGCTGGTTGTTGGTGAGGCCGCAATGGTGTTGTCGGAGTGGAGAGATGCAGGAGGAGGAGGAGAGGGACCTGTGCTGCTCCCTGCATTCTGTGGCTGCAATGTTGCACTCACCCAATGGGCTCCCCCACGGCGCTGCAGACAGGGGCAGGTGTGAACAGCGATTAGTGTGCAGCAAGGGACAACATCAACATCAACATCAACATCAACATCAACATCAACATCAACATGCTTACAGCGGAAACAGACTTTCCTCAAATAGTCATCATATTGCTGTGATTGTAGCGGACTTTAAATGTCGGTCTAAAGTTCGACACGCTGATTAGTCCAGTGAGGTATGTTCATGTCTGAGCAATGAGAGACGGTATGCAATACAATAAATACGATACGATACGACACGATACGACACAATACAATACAATACAATACGATACGATACGATACGATACAATACAATACAATACAATACAATACGATACGATACAATACAGTACAATACAGTACGATACAATACAATACGATACGATACGATACAATAAATACAATACGATACGATACAATACAATATGATGCAATACAATACAATAAATACAATACAATACAGTACAATACAATACGATACGATACAATACAATACGATACGATACAATACAATATGATGCAATACAATACAATAAATACAATACAATACAGTACAATACAATACGATACAATACAATATGATACAATACAATACAATAAATACAATACAATACATCAGTAATACACTCACGGCTGTTCACACAAAGGATAACTCCTGTAGTCCACACACTGTTCATCGTTCCACTGGCCGTTATTCAAGACCTCCACACAGTCCTCGTTACCTCCATCTTCATCAGGCTGGTCGGGCACCCAGTTGATGTAGTCTGGCTTCTCCAGCGACGACGTCCACACAAAGTGACCGTCTTCAGCAAGGTCCTGTAGGCCACACCAGACGCTTCTGTCTGTCGGAACATAATGATGACAGGAAATGATGACGATATGAAATGATGATAACAAATAATGATGATAAAAGATAATGATAGGAAATAATGATGATAGGAAATGATGATAAGAAAAGATGACGATAGGAAATAATGATAAGAAATAAAAATGATAAGAAATAATGATGATAGGAAAAGCCGCAAAGTAAAACTTTCTGTCGGTAATGGGGCGCAAGAGTATACAAACACCATATTTTAGCCGATTTTCTTTTCGCTTCCTCTTGTTGCCTGTTTTCACTGCCTAAACCTTTCTCTGCAAACATATCTGACATCCCCGCAGCAACATCTCTACCTGCCTGACCCTAAGTACAGGTGTGTGAGGTCAAGATGTACCGTTGTGCAGTTGCACGATGCTGGCTACAAAACTGTTTTCTTCAGATGAACTTATTTCCACCAGGCTTGAACGAAGCGCCTCACAGATGGCCTGCAAAAAAATCATCATCATCATCATCATCATCATCATCATCATCATCATCATCATCATCATCATCATCATCATCATCATCATCATCATCATCATCATCGTCGTCGTCGTCGTCGTCATGTTGTTGTAGCAGTTGATACCCATATCACTAGTTGCCTCTGTTTCCACATCGCCTTCACGCTGTGACACTGTAGGAGATTATTTCAGTCTGTGGACTGCTGTGGAGAACGACATGAAGACCAAACAGTTTTCACCTGAGTCTTTACTCACAGGTGTGTAGCCTGTAGCCTGTAGCCTGTAGACTGTAGACTGTAGACTGTAGACTGTAGACTGTAGAGCTTTGACCCTGTCAACTACACAGTGGGAAAGGTGTGCAGCTTGTAAAACATTCAGGTCCAGTTTGATGCGATGGACCATGATACCTGGTCATTTGGTTTATTTACATGACGATTCCTTATCGACTTCAGCATTTTCCCTTTTAACCAAGAACCAAATGTGAAAAGCATTCAGCAGAAATCGTACTTGGAAATCTGAACCTAAATACTTGACAGCAGCCACACATGAGCAAGACATGAACCACACAGGGGCCACACAGGGGCCAGCCAGGGATCATACATTGTTACACAGAGGCCACAAGTGGGCCAGTCAGTTGGTCACACAGGGGTCACACAGGGACCACACAGGGGCCACACATGGACCGACCAGGGACCAGCCCCGTGCTGTCCGAGACTCTTTCGTCAGGTTGTGTTGTATGTTTTCAATCGTTCTGCCCACCTGTAAGTTCACATCTGTTACATGAACACGTTGAGTGTGTCGGAGGCTAATGTAGGCTGCTCGGTAGGCTGTTGTACTAAGTGAACTTTGGACTAACGATATTTTCACCTTACAACGGTTTATAGAGAAGTAACCCATCGTTAGTCGGGGCGCATCTCTGTAACGGGTTCCTGAGGCCAAGGTACCAACATCAGTGCTGGGACAACATCAGTGCTGGGACAACACCAGTGCTGGGACAACATCAGTGCTGGGACAACACCAGTGCTGGGACAACATCAGTGCTGGGACAACACCAGTGCTGGGACAACATCAGTGCTGGGACAACACCAGTGCTGGGACAACATCAGTGCTGGGCCTGTTGGCCAAACCATCCATTGCAGCAACATGTCAGGGTCGGAGGCTACAGAAACTCGTCCTTCACAACAGACATCGGATGTTACGGCCGCCATCACATGGTTTTGAAGACAACAACAGAAGGTCAACAGTTGGAACTTGACTGATAATGGCCACGGGCTTGTCTGTCCTTCTGTTCATCTCTGATAAGATCACAGACTTAGGAACGACCATCTGTGTTATTTCTGGCATTTGCCATTCAGGCAGAACAGTGATGATGGAGTAAGTTTATCTTACAGCCTCCAGTTGTAATGAAACATAACAGTTTATAACATTACTGCCAGGTGGCGCTGGACACCACCATCGGGACATCATGTCCGCACTGTGCAACCTTTCACTCTGTCTCGGGGGCAAACATGTCAAACGAGCAAACAGTCTCTAAGTACATCAAAAATATAACAACGACATGTTGTCTCTTCATAGGAAGCTTTAGAAGAGTTGAGGAGAAAAAAATAACTACACAGGGAAAATTGATTGTTGATTATTGATTGTTGATTGCTGAATGGCGATTGTACTAAAACGGATGTTTGACATGATCTGATGATTATTCCAACTTCCTCATTCTCTCGTTTACTCATCTACCTTTGCGTCCAGCCAGTTGCAGTGTTCATCTACATACAGATAACACGACTTCTCAAAATTCCTCCAACCATCAGGACATGTTTGGGCTGCACACATACACAGTGGATTGTAGGTAGTCAAAGCTTTTGTAAAGGGCATTGCCTAATACTTTACATATGTTAAACTGCCACATTTCATACCTTTAATTATTTTCCTACACTATTACCTACATGTCACATATTATTGTAACTCTCGAAGTAAGATAATCTTTGATGGATAATATTACCAAACAATACTGTTTACAAATACTGTCTACAAATACTCAAAGCTTGACTGAGAGTTTGTGACTCAAACACCTGACTGTAACATGTATGTAGCAATGCTACTTCAAAGACTCACCGCCACACAGGTGTAGCAGCAGACAGGCAAAGGATGTGACAAGGAGGAGATTCATGGCCGGCAGCTTCAACATCTCTGCTGACGATCCAGTCGCTCACACAAATGTCAACAGACTTGCAGTCAGATGAGGACCGCGACAGATAAGACGATGATCCAGAGATAAAGTAGCTTCAGGTGGCATTGTGTAACATCGTGATCATGAGGCTTGTGTGTGTGTGTGGTGTGCATGTGTGTGTGTGTATGTGTGTGGTGTGCATACAGACACTGTGTGTGTATAGGTGTGCATGTGTGTGTGTATGTGTGTGGTGTGCATACAGACTGTGTGTGTGGTGTGTGTATACAGACTGTGTGTGTGTATGTGTGTGTGTGTGTGTGTGTGTGTGTGTGTGCATACAGACTGTGTGTGTGTATGTGTGTGTGTGTGTGTGTGTGTGTGTGTGTGTGTGTGTGTGTGTGTGTGTGCATACAGACTGTGTGTGTGTGTATGTGTATACAGACTGTGTGTGTGTGTGTGTGTATGTGTGTGTGCATACAGACTGTGTGTGTGGTGTGTGTATACAGACTGTGTGTGTATGTGTGTGTGTGTGGTGTGTGTGTGTGTGTGCATACAGACTGTGTGTGTGTATGTGTGTGTGTGTGTGTGTGTGTGTGTGTGTGTGTGTGTGTGTGTGTGTGTGCATACAGACTGTGTGTGTGTGTGTATGTGTATACAGACTGTGTGTGTGTGTGTGTGTATGTATGTGTGTGTGCATACAGACTGTGTGTGTGTGTGTATTTGTGGTGTACACCCTGGGACAATGCCATGTGTGTGTGTGTGCACGTGTGTGCTTGCTTTCATGGTTTGATAGAGACACACACACCAGCCGCAAGACACACTAATGACACATGTCACTGATCTCTGTGTCATTGCCACATGCCTCACGAGAAGTTTCTCGATGACTGGCAGTTCGTTGTCACAGCAATATATTTTAATTATGTATAAAATTATGTATCTCACTCTAACTTCATGTCAAAGGCATGTCGGGACTGTGGAGCCAGCCACACGGTAGACCGACTGTCGTCTGCGAAGTCCATCAAATTCAGCAGTAAAGACCTTTGGGTGGGCTACAGTCACATTCAGTTTCCTCCCCAAAACATTTTTTCACAAAGATGCTTAAAGCCACAACTTCTTGACTTTCAGACATTTGTTTTGATGGCTACAAACACGTGTCGAGTGAAATGCTTGGTTTTTTATTTCAATGTTTCTCATGCAGGCTTTTAGGTCCATGTTTTCACTCAGCACATTTATTATTCCATATCACAATTTCCGTTTATTTTCTTCAATCGTTTGCAAACAAGTCCTCTTCAAATTCATCTTCAAATATTTGTCATTGAGTGTTTCTCGCAACATACCTACGGTCATGCTTCTCTCATAATCATTCTTTGTTAAAGGACTCATAAATGCATTTAATGAAAATGATAATTAACTTACATTTAACTAAAATTAAGATTATTATAATTAATTTACATTTTACTAAAATTAAGATTATTATAATTAACTTACATTTAACTAAAATTAAGATTATTATAATTAACTTACATTTAACTAAAATTAAGATTATTATAATTAACTTACATTTAACTAAAATTAAGATTATTATAATTAACTTACATTTTGCACAGACAAGCAAAATGTCAGTGAAGTCAAAGTAAAGGTATTTCTGTTTAATCATTCCAAAGTTCTTCATTCTGTCAAGTCTGTTTGCTCAGGGCCTCTGTCCTACAACTGTGTTGTCTGTGTTGTGTACAGTTGTTTGCCTCCCACATCCCCCCGCGCGATGCTACATGCTACAAGAAAGTTTCGATTTCCTCTGCAGACATTTATATTCCAAGAGAAAGATTCTCGAAACAAGATTAGAACAGGAAATGATAATCGATCTTTTGAATGACAGGCTCTCTGAGGGAGGGACACGGGGGAGTGCAATCAATGCAGTCACCTTGCAGCAGTCACGCAGAGTCACGTGGTCTGACATGTGACGTTAGGAGCACCATCTGCTGATGACCTTTCAAGATCAGTGCAAACAAAGGTCAGCAACTCCCAATGCAGTCTGCTACACTCACCATTATGATTGACAAAACCATTTCGACCTGCCCATCGGCCGATTATCATCTGTCCCTAGCTAATCCACGTGAAATCACGGCCAGAAGGGTGAGTTGTCGAGATTTGATGGCGGAGCACTTTGATGGAGATTCCTTGTGCACGTCACCAGCCGTCGGCAGTGAGCTGGGCGTGCAGTTCATGGCCAGGATCGAGCACCACGGAGTTCTCACGGAGTTCTCGCGGAGTTCTCGCGGAGTTCTCAATGAGTTCTCACGTACAGGCCTTGACAGACGTGTCTACACGTACACTTAGAGACACGGCTCGCTCGTCTAACCTGTAGTGTCAGGTTCATCAGACCGGAAAGGTTCAGACTCCGTGTCATGACACCAAGAACGTCTTCCAATGAAACTTGTGGCCGGCTTGGAGACACCCATGAAAATAATATATATATATCATACAGTACTATTTAAGAAAGCTCTATGGGCTCTAACACGGGCAAGGCAACAGTCTCGGAAGGGGCAACACCTATATCACACCTGTACCTGTAGCATCTGTAGCAGTTGCTGTGCTCACCACCGGAGAACGGAAAAAGAAAGGCAGGAATGACTGCTGGTCAGGTCATGAGGACTCACCTCACCTCATCATCCGGATGTTTCAAATACCAGCGTTGAAGATTCAGTTTGTTAAATGAATACTCTTTGTCTTCTGTTGTTTTAAGAACTGGTGTGTAGCATGTTGGCTCTGTGTCTAGGAGTGGTAGCGTTGTGGTAATAGTGTAGTTAGTGTAGTTAGTGTAGGGCTTAGTGTAGTTAGTGTAGTTAGTGTAGTTAGTGTAGGGCTAAGTGTAGTTAGTGTAGTTTGTGTAGGGCTTAGTGTAGTTAGTGTAGTTAGTGTAGTTAGTGTAGGGACCGGGCTGTGGCGCAGCCTGACACAGTACCAAACACAGGAAAAGATCGAGGTCAAAGACTTGGTCAGATGGCAACCGCAGCAAACTAAAAAAACAAAACAAATAAAACAAACAAAACAAATAAAATCTCTGCTAAGGCAGCTCAGCACAATAGAAGGGCTTGCAGACAGTGAGTTTGAGAGAAGAAGAGGATATAGATAAAGACACAGACGCTTTTAATCTTATATTCAGCATTCTTATGTAATTGTAGCGACTTGCAGACAGCGAGTTTGAGAGAAGAAGAAAAAGAACACACACATCTTGCATTCAACATTGTTAGGTTATTGTAAGGCTTTACAGGCAAGTAGCACAATGTTATATATATATATGTACGTGTATATGTATGTAGTTCATAACAGATATAAGCTAGCCACCGCAGTCCATTTCTCATTTAAACCCACCATTCCTCAAGATGTTAATATGTATAACTGACTGCTATTACTGTAGATAGATAGCTGTAAGTACTGTAGATGTACTGTAGATAGCTGTAGGTACTGTAGATACTGTAGATACTGTAGGTACTGTAGATACTGTAGATAGCTGTAGATACTGTAGGTACTGTAGATAGCTGTAAGTACTGTAGATGTACTGTAGATAGCTGTAGGTACTGTAGATGTACTGTAGATAGCTGTAGGTACTGTAGATACTGTAGCTAGCTGTAGGTAGCTGTAGGTACTGTAGATAGCTGTAGATACTGTAGGTACTGTAGATAGCTGTAGATACTGTAGGTGCTGTAGATAGCTGTAGGTACTGTAGGTAGCTGTAGATAGCTGTAAGTACTGTAGATGTACTCTAGGTACTGAAGGTACTGTAGATACTGTAGGTAGCTGTAGGTACTGTAGATAGCTGTAGATACTGTAGGTACTGTAGATAGCTGTAGATACTGTAGGTGCTGTAGATAGCTGTAGGTAGCTGTAGGTAGCTGTAGATACTGTAGGTACTGTAGATACCTGTAGATACTGTAGGTAGCTGTAGATAGCTGTAGGTACTGTAGGTAGCTGTAGATAGCTGTAAGTACTGTAGATGTACTCTAGGTACTGAAGGTACTGTAGATATACTGTAGGTACTGTAGATAGTTGTAGATAGTTGTAGGTACTGTAGGTACTGTAGATAGCTGTAGATAGCTGTAGGTACTGTAGATGTACTCTAGGTACTGTAGGTACTGTAGATAGCTGTAGGTACTGTAGATGTACTCTAGGTACTGTAGATATACTGTAGGTACTGTAGATAGTTGTAGATAGTTGTAGGTACTGTAGGTACTGTAGATAGCTGTAGATAGCTGTAGGTACTGTAGATGTACTCTAGGTACTGTAGGTACTGTAGATAGCTGTAGGTACTGTAGATGTACTCTAGGTACTGTAGGTACTGTAGATAGCTGTAGGTACTGTAGATGTACTCTAGGTACTGTAGATAGCTGTAGATAGCTGTAGGTATTGTAGATGTACTGTAGGTACTGTAGATAGCTGTAGATAGTTGTAGGTACTGTAGATGTACTCTAGGTACAGTAGGTAATGTAGATAGCTGTACGTACTGTAGATGTACTCTAGGTACTGTAGATAGTTGTAAGTTTTGTAGATGAAATGTAGATAGTTGTAGGTACTGTAGATAGCTGTAGATAGTTGTAGGTACTGTAGATGTACTCTAGGTACTGTAGGTACTGTAGATAGCTGTATGTACTGTAGATGTACTGTAGGTACTGTAGATAGTTGTAAGTTTTGTAGATGTAATGTAGATAGTTGTAAGTTTTGTAGATGTAATGTAGATAGTTGTAGGTACTGTAGGTACTGTAGATAGCTGTAGGTAGCTGTTAGTTCTGTAGATGTACTCTAGGTACTGTAGATAGCTTTAAGTACTGTAGATGTACTCTAGGTACTGTAGGTACTGTAGATGTAATATAGATAGCTGTAGGTACTGTAGATAGCTGTAGATAGCTGTATGTACTGTAGATGTACTGTAGATAGCTATAGGTACTGTAGGTACTGTAGATGTACTCTAGGTACTGTAGGTACTGTAGATAGCTGTAAGTACTGTAGGTACTGTAGATGTACTCTAGGTACTGTAGATAGCTGTAAGTACTGTAGATGTACTGTAGATAGCTGTAGATACTGCAGGTACTGTAGATAGCTGTAGATAGCTGTAAGTACTGTAGATGTACTGTAGATAGCTCTAGATAGCTGTAGATACTGTAGGTACTGTAGATAGTTGTAGATAGCTGTAGATACTGTAGGTACTGTAGATAGCTGTAGATAGCTGTAGATAGCTGTAAGTACTGTAGATGTACTGTAGATAGCTGTAGATAGCTGTAGATACTGTAGGTACTGTAGATAGTTGTAGATAGCTGTAGATACTGTAGATGTACTCTAGGTACTGTAGGTACTGTAGATAGCTGTAAGTACTGTAGGTACTGTAGATGTACTCTAGGTACTGTAGATAGCTGTAAGTACTGTAGATGTACTGTAGATAGCTGTAGATACTGCAGGTACTGTAGATAGCTGTAGATACTGTAGGTACTGTAGATAGCTGTAGATAGCTGTAGATAGCTGTAAGTACTGTAGATGTACTGTAGATAGCTGTAGATAGCTGTAGATACTGTAGGTGCTGTAGATAGCTGTAAGTACTGTAGATGTACTCTAGGTACTGTAGGTACTATAGATAGCTGTAAGTACTGTAGATGTACTCTGGGTACTGTAGATAGCTGTAAGTACTGTAGATGTACTGAAGATACTGTAGGTACTGTAGATAGCTGTAGGTAGCTGTAGGTACTGTAGATAGTTGTAGATACTGTAGGTGCTGTAGATAGCTGTAGATACTGTAGGTGCTGTAGATAGCTGTAGATACTGTAGGTGCTGTAGATAGCTGTAGATACTGTAGGTGCTGTAGATAGCTGTAGATAGCTGTAGATAGCTGTAGATACTGTAGGTACTGTAGTCTAAAGTCCCACCCTCACCTGGCGATACCCTTGTCCACTGCAGACATGATGGTCTCCATATGTCTTTAAACGTGACTTGACGAGAACCAAAGGGATACTAACTAATGTCAGAGATAGCAACCCAACCTCAGAGCTATCCCTGTGTGTACTAACTAATGTCAGAGATAGCAACCCAACCTCAGGCTATCCCTGTGTGTATTCAGTGCATGTTGCACACAACTAAGCTGTTTGGCACTCAAACATAGACAGACAATGGCAACACGAGCTTGTTGCTATCGCCGGCACATGACTTCTCTGTCGTCTTAAAGTATTCACTCCGGGACCCTAGAGCCCAGTAAATGACCGTGTAAAACAAAGCAAATATATATATATATATCTGTCTATACATAGATAGTGGTTGAAACATTGACGAGAAGAGTCCATCTGCAACATGCAATAAAACAATTGTGTTTATCTCTTATCTAACACGTGCTGCAGATCAACAAAGTGTTCATCATGGCCACACCTACAAATATTCTGATATTTAATCCTGTCTTTACCTACAGTGTTACATGCTAAACTGCCGAGAATAGTGACACACAAGGTGGTGGGGTCATCACACTGCTCGCTGTCTTGCGACTTTCTGGTAAAATAGTTCTGGAGGGATAACCATTGTGGTTGTTGTCTCCCTTCCCAGCGGCTGACAGACTGGGTAGATACCCGGCTGAACAGAGCAAAGTCACAGACATTGGTTGTCTTCATTATTCTTGATTGCAACTGATTTCACTTTGGTTTGTCAGGAGTGGTGTGATATATTGTTGATTGTCTCATGTTTATATCTTTCTGCTCATCTCCCCTACATTGCTGTCAACACCGATGTGACTCATTGCTCGTCGGCTCAGTTCCTTTGTACTCCTCTCCTGTACTTTGCTTGTGAACACTGCCGTGATACACTGGTTCTTGTCGTTCTTTCATCAATTATTCCTTATCTTATCTCTACTACTTTCGTTTGTGATGAGCGGCGTGATAGACTGGTCATTGTCTCTTGTTTCTGTTGTTGTTATCTTCTTTAATTTTCTTTGTTTCCTTCTATCGATAACTCACCAAGGTGGTGCTAAGAATCTACTAATGGAGACACAAACAGGAACAGCAACAACAGCGAGTCAGTAGAATGTAGCATCAACATTACTAACAAGAGACTGAAAAGGTAAGTTGCCCTCAGAGAAAGAAAAAGCTGTCCCCGGGCCAAATCTGTGACCTCCCGAGCTGTTGCCTGCTGACACCGCACTTCACACACGGGTGGCATTGCCCAACAGTCGCCACTCTTCCCACGGAGGACTTTAAGGGGAGAGAACTGGCGACCTTTCACCACATTCCACATCTTGGCTATTGTGGCGATAAAATAATGTGAAAAACGTTGAAGCTGCCATCGGATGTAGATATGACAATGATCTTTTGACGATTGGTTGAGGACGTGACGGCAGTGTGTAACACACTTCTGACCTTTGCCCTCAGAGCAGCAATGGCCAAGAGCACCGACGCAGCTGCACGAGTCCTGTTATGTTCTGCTGAGCCAGCTGGTCACGTGGCTTGATGCAAGGCTACAGTAACGTTCTTCTCTCTCTCACAAACATTGTTTAGGCTGATACAAGGTGGGTGGGGCGCTCTCACTTTTCATGAAGGTTTTCACAGCTCACGATTCATACTGTGAAACTAGGGTACAGTCAGAGTGTGGTCGTTATTACCAGCACTGCTGATGTCGTAAAACAAGGGTACAGCCTCATTTAGCTGACCCTAGCGGGTACCACGTGTACCCCGTGTAACAAGGCGCATAACTACGATTGTTCTCACTGTTACAGACACACAAAGACCGCTAGGCAAAGGCTACAGTACATCCTACTGATTCTGATGGACTCTACTCTTGCCGTCCTCGTGCGCACCCAGCTGGTCACGTGATTATATTCTGCTCCTGTACAGTAGT
Organism: Pomacea canaliculata; assembly: GCF_003073045.1. Lineage (NCBI taxonomy): Eukaryota > Metazoa > Mollusca > Gastropoda > Architaenioglossa > Ampullariidae > Pomacea > Pomacea canaliculata. The sequence goes on from NC_037594.1 coordinate 367,903, forward strand.
GATGTAGCATCAAGGTAGAGCAACCACAACAGTACAGGAGTGGACGAGTACTTCTATTTCACTGACACTTTGCCCACAGGATTGTTTGTTTTGCTGTAGGCACAGTAAACAGTAGTAAACATGCCTTCTAGCCATCTAGAGTTAGAGTTCCACTATCTGTAGTATAAGTATAGAGTAGACAGTAGTAAACAGTAGTAAACATGCCTTCTAGCCATCTAGAGTTAGAGTTACACTATCTGTAGCATGAGTATAGAGAGTTCCACTATCTGTAGTATAAGTATAGAGTAGACAGTAGTAAACAGAAGTAAACATGCCTTCTAGCAATCTAGAGTTAGAGTTCCACTATCTGTAGTATAAGTATGGAGAGTTACACTATCTGTAGTATAAGTAGAGAGGATACAGTAGTAAACAGTAGTAAACATGCCTTCTAGCAATCTAGAGTTAGAGTTCCACTATCTGTAGTATAAGTATAGAGAGTTCCACTATCTGTAGTATAAGTATAGACAGTTCCACTATCTGTAGTATAAGTATAGACAGTTCCACTATCTGTAGTGTAAGTATAGACAGTTCCACTATCTGTAGCATACATATAGACAGTTGGCTCTGACACAGATGTTCTTGATGATACAATGTGTTACACATCGTTGGCGCTAACTAGCATGACACTATGATATCACTACTATTAGTTATGATCATGGAATCCTTCCAGCGCTGGAACTTGCTGGTCACCTAAATGCCTCTTGTCTAAAGGCAGTATTATTATTTATTATTAGACATGTTTGTGGCTTCAGCAGCTGCTCGATGCGTGTGAGAAATCCAATTATGCGCCATATTGTGAGCCAAGCTGATGACTTCAGTTGTTTAACACGGACAGTGGCCGATGCTTGCTGAGATATGTAAAATAAATTGAGTTAATGAAACGGCCGCTTCCATAAAACGGAAAACACTACATTGAGGTTTTCACTTTTGACGATAGACAGAGAGCAGATGGCCGGGTACAGTGTCACTGGAGCTCTTCATGGGCTCGTTACAGGCCCTGACCTGACCAGTGCCGACAAATGAAAATAATTATCTAAAATAAAACCGCTACAGGCCACACAATAGTAATAGCAGTAAGCACTCATGTGCAACACCGCTGTGTATATAAATATCTATTATACACGTGTAACTTGTGACTGTAACTAACAAAATATTCAGCGCTAAATAACCAATGAAACACATGATTTTAGTTCATGCAAGACATTGTGTAGATATACGTCGTTACTTCATTTTCTGTTTCTTACTGGACCTGTCTGCTCACACACAACAAAATGACCCCCGTCTGACAGTTTCCTGCTCCTACTTGCTAAGGACCTGTGACCTGTCACCTGTGACCTGTCACCCTACCCCCCGTCTGGCAGTTTCCTGCTGTTACTTGCTAAGGACCTGTCACCTGTCACCTGTGACCTGTCACCCTACCCCCCGTCTGACAGTTTCCTGCTCCTAAGCACGTGTGACCTGTCTGCTCACCAAAAACAACCTGTACAACCCAAAAATAACTTTGAGCAGTCAAGCGCATTAATAGTGGTTACTCGTCATAAATATCATAAGTGTGCTCTTGTACATCGCATGTCTGTGTAATAGAGTAGATATTAACATGACATTGCGATGTAAGCATGACTACGTGTGTGTGGTGTGTGTGTGGGTTGTGTGTGGTGTGTGGTGTGTGTGGTGTGTGTGCGGTGTGTGTGTCGTGTGTGTGGTGTGTGTGTGCTGTGTGTGTTGTCTGTGGTGTGTGTGTGTGGTGGTGGTGTGTTGTGTGTGTGGTGTGTGTGTGTGTGTGCGTGTGTGGTGTGTGTGTGTGTGTGTGTGTGTGTGTCGTGTGTGTGGTGTGTGTGTGTGTGTGTGTGCTGTGTGTCTGTGTGTGTGTGTGGTGTGTGGTGTGTGTGGTGTGTGTGTCGTGTGTGTGGTGTGTGTGCGGTGTGTGTGTGTGTGGTGTGTGTGTCGTGTGTGTGGTGTGTGTGGTGTGTGTGCGGTGTGTGTTGTCTGTGGTGTGTGTGTGGTGTGTGTGCTGTGTGTGGTGTGTGTGTGTGGTGTGCGGTGTGTGTGTGATGTGTATGTGGTGTGTTTGTGAGTGTGGTGAAAACATTATGTTGATGCTGTGCACTGTAAGATTCACACAAACTCCACACAGAAGCAAATCACACTGTCTACTGTCTACTGTCTATTACTTACATCTACTGTCTACTGTCTATTACATCTACTGTCTACTATTTACTGTCTATTACTTACATCTACTATCTACTATTTACTGTCTACTGCCTACTGTCTGCTGTCTACTGTCTTCTGCCTACTGTCTAATATTTACTGTCTACTGCCTACTGCCTACTATTTACTGCTACTATCTACTATTTACGGTCTGTTGTCTTTTACTTAATTCTACTGTCTACTGCCTACTGTCTACTATCTGCTGTCTACTGTCTATTACTTACTTCTACTGTCTACTATTTACTGCCTACTGTTTACTATCTGCTGTCTACTGTCTACTGCCACTGAAGAGAAGACCACTCTGGTGCTGTAAGACTGACAGTCACGAGCTTCATACAACCTGATTGTGGTTAAAAGGGAGGTAATAAAGGTGCCCGCGCTGACCCTTGACCCCATCGATTATCTCTGTCAGTTAAACGAGTTATCAATTAGGAGAACAACTGAACATCACTCAGTGTCCAGTGATGCTTAGTGACCAAGTGCTTGTAAGAAAGTGTCTTTGTGGCCTGCAGGCGGGGGAGGGCCACCTCCATACACCACTCCGCGCACAACTACAAAAGGAACTCAGGTCACATGGTGCACAGCCAGAAGACGTCATCACGGGTCACGGAGTGCACGAGCGGGAAAGAGGTTGTGTGAGAACAAAAGCCTCGTCAAGGGGCGCAAATCGTTTCATCGACTGCAGCTGTTTGGTGTTTGTGTGGGACCAACGCTGTCAACACTCCACCCGTGGAGGACAGCAAAAGCCTGGGTGGGCTTAGGGAGGGTCGATGTAAGGATGGGGTGGTCACGTGACGCTACTCAAGCTCATCAGTTTCTCATGCACCCGAATTCTGGGGCCAGTGGTACAGCACACTGCGAATTGTAAAATGTTGAGGTCTCAAGCATATTGAGTGCAAACTGTTGTAGAGAGGTCAACACAAGGCAACTGTGTCACATTTTCAAACTGAAATGGGTTCAAACTCTTCCAGCCAGACTTCAGCTCCTGTCCGCTCCACCTAATGTCAACAACTTGCGGATCCAACAGCACATTAACCCCCAAATGATAATTTTACACACACAGTGGGAGCAGAACTACTGAGTGGATTGGTTACTCGGGAAGTTCAGCTATAACTAACAAATAAAGTCAGGGACATGATCTTCATGGCGAGCACAGTGAGTGCAGTGCAATACGACTGCTGCAGCGTGTACACCACGTGACTTAGAACGCTAACTCGACCATTACCATAAGACAACCCGACCACTGCCTAAACAGTAACATTCTTGTGTAAAATTGCCATGGTAATGAACATGTGTACAGTAGGCATTAAAATACAGCTTTCAGACAAGTGGTACATGTAGAGCAGACCTGGGCAAGGGGCGGCCCTCGGGCCAGGGTTAGCATAGTATAGAAATATACTATATACTATACATACAGTATTGGGTAAAACTGTTAACTACATTAGTCTTGCCCCCTGAAACCATCCCAATTTTTCATGCGGCCCCTTGGGAAAATTAATTGCCCACCCCCGATGTAGAGGGAGGAACATTGAAGGAGTCGCTGTTTACAATTCATTTATTTTAACTCGTGGACATGTTATTTCCTTACACGTTCTCGTGTTTGCTAGTCAATATAACACTTCTCTGAACCTGATTATAATAACTATGGTTATTCCATTAAATACTTTTTTCTCCAGTTTAAACTTAGTAAAAAAATAAATTTTCCAAAGTATTCTGAAACTGTCATGGCAGTGGTAACCTGCTCACCACATTGCATAAGCACTTTTACAGCTTAAAACTATTTAGATAATCAGTTATATATATATCTAAAACAATGCACAACAAAGTTTTTGAACTTTTTGAAAACAAACATTGTTTGAAATAAGTTAAAGCTGGCTAAGCCAGAGTTTGTTCCAGTGAGGACAGTGTTTGTACGTGCGTGTGCAGCGCATCTCATCCAACAGATTTTTGAAAAGTTTCAAAGTTGGCTTCTTGAAGACAGTTTTAAGTTTTGAAAGCAAGTTGTGCAGCTCGCCCCGCCATGCCAAACGGTTTAAGGCAGTCTTCTAGTAGCAATTGTACATGTAGGGCTTTCTCCAGGACAGTCGGAAGGTTTGGAAGTGTGCACAGCAACTGCCGCCTGGTCTACACCACTCACACACTTCTGTTTGGGCTCTCTCCACAGTCTGTGTAGTACTTTGCCACAGTATAGTATACTTACAACAGTATAGTATACTCGCCTCAGTATAATGTACTTACAACAGTATAGTATAATCGCTACAATATATAGTATTTAGCACATTATGGTATACTAGACTCAGTATAGTATACTCACACCAGTATAGTATACTCGCCTCAGTATAGTATACTTACAACAGCTCTGACATGGTGGGGGTGGGTCCAAGTGCCCTCTCGACTTTGTTTACTGAGTTGTACTCAACACAATGTTTGTGTCACTATAGTTGCTGAGCCACGAGTGTATTTTCTCATAAACTGAGTGTCGCAGGTCATTGACTTGAATACTTTAGTAAGTTTAGTTGAATGTTTTTTTCATTCACCTGAAAAGGCTCTTTCGTGTCATTAGTCACTCACTTGTAACACACTGGACACAACAAACAGTTTATTGTAGCTGCTACAACCGTCAAGTGTGACACTTTCTTGCCTCGCCTCTCTTTATGAATAGTTTCTATCAAACTCATTTCATATCATAGCTATTTCAAATCATTATATCAGTTCATTGTTATGACGACAGTGAAAAGTATCTTCAAGTATTTTGTTGTTAACGTCAGCTTTTGATGGTTTCTCTGCCTCGCACTATAACCTGTAACCTTTAACCTGTAACTTTATGTATCTTTATATGACTCACCCATCTTGCTGTGACTGGCAATTCCACACATCGTCAAAATAAGGGGAAACATGCAAACAAGAGATAATATAATATAAAGATCGGAAAGTGCTGTCAAAGAGTTTTATCGTTTGTTCTCAAGATTTTGTACTAACGACACGACTGTACTGCGCATGTCTGGGGCTAAGGCCGTTGCCCCCGAGTGTTTATGGCGACTTCGGGGACAAACAAGGTGAGGCGGGGGGACGCTCATTTGCAAACTTAATATGCTTCCTTGTGGAGACCTCGTGTCCGATTCTCTGAGTGTTCTATAATTCACTTGACATTCCGCTTTCTACAACACTCACTTTGACCGAATAATCAATGGCGCCGAGTACTTGGTGCGTCACCCAGTGGCGCCATCGACCACAGCGGGCGACATGTGACGTGCGGGTCTGAGACCCTGTAGTCCCTACTGACATAGCTACGACACACGTCACCTTAGTGTCTTCAACGACCACTGTGTGGGACTGTGGTGAGTCAACGTGTGCACCACAGCAACACCAGGTCTTCCCACTCAGCCACATGACACGGGGAAGGAGGAGAACTTAGGTGTCCGGCCATCTTTGCAGCTTGTCACAGGCCCTGATGGCGGGTCTTGCTACCCATCACGTGGGCGAGCGAGGTGTTTCACATAACAATACTCATGTTACTCTCCTTCTCGGAGAAGTGCATGACAAGAGTGGAAATTACTTGTTTTATTAATTACTGAGTGCAAGTCAGGCTTAACACGTGTCATTGTATGCGCTAAATGGAGAAGTAGGCCTGTGAAAGACGACAGGTGATTTCACCTTTATCTCGTCTCTCACGTTTCCAGCAAATCAAGCTTCATGAATATAGATAGCCACTCACTCAAGTGCTGCTGCAGCTGCAGAGTGGAGCCTCCCCCAGTAGACAGACACCAGCAGCGTAGGATCAGGTCGTGGAGGTCGTCCTGCTGTCTGCTGTCTTGGAACTTTCTGGTGACGTAGTCTCAGTGACGACGTAGTGTGAGTGGTGACGTAGTCTCAGTGACGACGTAGTGTGAGTGGTGACGTAGTGACGACGTAGTGTAAGTGCTAAAGCGTTATCTGTACTTACTGACTCAGGTGCTCGCAGTTATCAGACAGAAAGTTGGATAGCCAGGATAGCGAGAGACATCAGGGGTTAGAATGGTATTCCGGGTATTTGTGGCTTCAGGGTGGCCATCTACAATCTGTTGATTAAATCTTTTTTTTTTTTTTTGTTTTTGTTTTGGCTTTGGTTTGACATCAGTGTAACAATACACTCTTCGCTTGTATCTTTGTGTATTTTTCTCCTGTTCCTATCACACTTTTCTTTCCTTATCTCTCTCTCTCCCCTTTTCTCCCTTCTTTGCTAAGAATAACCAAATTATTTAGGTGTTGTCATAAATACTAACAATAACCAATCATAATGCAAATCATTTAGCTGCCGCTATAAATAGCGATGTTGAATGCTTGTGTGTCTGTGTGAAAGACATCTAGCCATTGCCCCAGGGTAAATCTTCAGGTAAATACTTGAGGAGGGAGGGACTGGTGTAAGGATGACACAGGTAAATGCATGAGGAGGGAGGAGGTAAGGACGGGGCGATGTCCGGAGAAGTTGAACTACAATGAATGCCAATAACTACTCGGAGACCTCGGGCTTCGCCTGTCACACTCCGCTGAGTTCTGTTTGATGCGAGTCACTCAGCTCTGGATTTTACACGAACTACTAACTTCTGTTTGACACAGCTCTCACAGGTGTGTTTGACACAGCTCTCACAGGTGTGTTTGACACAGCTCTCACAGGTGTGTTTGACACAGCTCTCACAGGTGTGTTTGACACAGCTCTCACAGGTGTGTTTGACACAGCTCTCACAGGTGTGTTTGACACAGCTCTCACGGGTGTGTTTGACACAGCTCTCACAGGTGTGTTTGACACAGCTCTCACAGGTGTGTTTGACACAGCTCTCACAGGTGTGTTTGACACAGCTCTCACAGGTGTGTTTGACACAGCTCTCACGGTGTGTTTGACACAGCTCTCACAGGTGTGTTTGACACAGCTCTCACAGGTGTGTTTGACACAGCTCTCACAGGTGTGTTTGACACAGCTCTCACAGGTGTGTTTGACACAGCTCTCACACGTGTGTTTGACACAGCTCTCACAGGTGTGTTTGACAGCTCAAGAACTTCTGACACAGTATTTCTGTTTGTCACACCTCTGTTTACACACCTTGATGTGTTCTCTCCGACTCAAATTGATAAGTCCTATAGGTACAACCTGAGCAGAATGCTCATTTTATGAGCTTAATTTTATTTTCAACTCACTCCTACTTTAGTGTCAGAGGTGATGAGTTCCTCCGTGTGTTGTCAGTAGCCCAGGCTGTGAGCAGGAGAGAGACTACAACTTCAAGCAGCCGCTGAGTGATATTGAGTATAACAAGTACAGCTGCTGTAAGATTTGTAACAAATAGTTTGCCCAGTGTTATCTGCAAGACAGGCAAAACACTTTAGGTTCTTATCTGAAGATTATTCTGGTATCGCTTTGCATGTTACTTCTATTATTATAAAGACATTTATTATAGAACAACACTGATGTCATTGTTAATGACGAGGTTTAAAAATAGTTGTCTACCTGTGTACAACGACAGATGATTTCCTCCTCGTCTCTTATCTAATGTTCCGCAAATAAAGTCATTGTGCAAGTCTGTGGGATATATAGCCAGTCCCTCACATGCTGGAACATTCTACCGCAGTCTTTATCGTTTGAAAACTGATGTCAACCATGAAGGGCAAGGCCGTGGTGACGACCCTTCTCCTGTCTTTGCTGGCACTGTCTGGTAAAGTAGAAGCCACAAATATTGTCTTGTTTGCTGATAGTCCACAGACAGACAGAATGAGAAAGTGATGAGATAGACAGGAATGAACAGGGCGATTGCTCGCTTGTTGAACTGAGATGAACAGAATATATATGTATATATGTATATATTATATACAGGCGTATGAGCTACCTCACTGATTTGAAGTTTCTATTTCTTTCTGATGACAATCTAAGTTTTTTCACAGGCTTTGTTTTTCAAAAGACGAGTGATTGTTTATTATCTACCCTGATTTTATCTTCTTCTTCTCATTTCTCATTGCTTGTCCGCTCTTTACTTTATTGTCTGAATGTGATTAGAGAGTGTCACAGTGTGATGCTGAGTCCACGTGTGTCTGTGTCACCATCTCTGTCCTTTGTCCCCAGAGCAGCAATGTCCACGGTCATGGACACAGTTCGAAGAGTCCTGCTACATCATGCCAGACCAGGCTGTCACGTGGCTGGAAGCAAAGGTAGAGTAATGTTCTTGTTTCTACCGACATTGTCATCTAGTGAAGGAGGATGGTAGTTACCTGCACACAGTCCCTCGCTCTACTTCTATAGAGAGCAGGTAGGAGAAATCGAACTTGTATTCACCTGCCGTCAGCAGTCACACGTGTCACACTAGATTCATAATCAGTCACACTAGTCACAACTGGCTAATGCTTACGGTTACAATAGCCACACTAAGGTCGTACTTACAGCTGCAACGCTGACACTAGGTTGGTCCTTACAGCTGCAGCCACCACTGACACTAGGCTGGTACATACAGCTGCGTTATTGACACTAGGCCGGCACTTACAGCTGCAGCCATCACTGACACTAGGCTGGTACTTACAGCTGCAGCCACCACTGACACTAGGCTGGTACATACAGCTGCGTTATTGACACTAGGCCGGCACTTACAGCTGCAGCCATCACGGACACTAGGCTGGTACTTACAGCTGCACCACTGACACTAGGCTGGTACTTACAGCTGTACCACTGACACTAGGCTGGTACTTACAGCCACCACTGACACTAGGCTGACACTTACAGCTCGACTTACAGCAGACGCCGGGAGAAGCAGCTGTGACGTAAGACACGTGGCGCAGGTGAAGTTTGTTGTGGAAAGTACGGCGGCGAGACTTCATGCCAAAGAGAAATGCGTGGACTGCCAAGTGTTCAACAGCCTTCATGCTAAGATGGTGTTAAAGACAACAGCCTCATCTCTGACACAGCTGCTTTAATCTGACTTGTGCTTGGTTACATCTGACCTCTGCTATTTATAGCTGACCTGTGCTTGTGGTGACTTGTACAGGAATTGTGCCTGGAGATCGGGGGACACATGGTGGAAGTTGACAGTGCTGACGAAAACAATTTCTTGCTCAGCATTATAAAGAATCACGGAGGTGAGATAAATATTTACACACCGCTACAGCAAACACAGTTTATTAAAAGAACTCCATGAATAGTCATTAGTTAAAAGCAGTCCTCTAAACGCTTGTATGTCTTCAAAACGAAATTGTTATTTGTAAATTCGCAGCTGATACATGATACATGTAGGTAGTTATTACATTGTATGTCAGGAGTGCTAAAAGGTAGCACATATTTGTCAGGTTTTGATAAGTATCACGGTATGTATGTCAGGGTGTGACATAGTATTACAGTGTGTATATCAGATTGTGACAGGTTTCACATATATATGTCAGGTTGTAAAAGGTAGCACATATTTGTCAGGTTGTAACACGTATCACACACTATATGTCAGGGTGTGACATAGTATTACAGTATGTATATCAGTATGTGCTGTCAAGATAGTTTCTTTGCAGTTACTTCTTCCTTTTTTTTCTGAATGACATTGTGAATAACATTTGCATTGCAGGTCACACAGTCGTCATTCAAATAATCTGTTGTGTGAAAGTGTGAAGACTACACTTCTGGACTGGATGGCAAATATTACAGTAGATCACCAGAGTCCATGTTTAACGGCTGTTATTTTGTCAAACCAGCGACTAGCTCGTGGATCGGACTGGAGGATTTTGCGGAGGAAGGCCATTTCGTGTGGTCGTCCAGCCAGCGGGTACCTTCCTACACCAACTGGGCCCCTCACGTGCCCGATGACATCAATGGCAATCAAGACTGCGGGTGGATCACTAACCACCCGGCGTGGTGGGCCGCTGGCTTGTGGGACGACGGCTACTGCACCGACAAGTTTAACGTCATCTGTGAACGGTCAGTCATCTGCAAGTCCTCACACTTTTATTCCTCACCATTTCCCGTTCATCCAACTTTTATTCCACAAGTTAAGCTTCAGAACGGGTGACGTAGGGCAGTCACGTGTGATAGCTCTACAGCTCTGTGTTGTCGTCAGCTCGTGCACACACACACAGACTGACTTTCTGAAGTAAACATGTCACAGTCTGTCTCAGTCTCGTTAGAGGTCTCAGTCTCGTTACCCTCTGTCTCAGTCTCGTTACAGGTCTCAGTCTCGTTACCATCTGTCTCAGTCTCGTTACAGGTCTCAGTCTCGTTACCATCTGTGTCAGTCTCGTTACAGGTCTCAGTCTCGATACTATATGTCTCAGTCTCGTTACAGGTCTCAGTCTCGTTACCCTCTGTCTCAGTCTCGTTACAGGTCTCAGTCTCGTTACCATCTGTGTCAGTCTCGTTACAGGTCTCAGTCTCGTTACCATTTGTCTCAGTCTCGTTACAGGTCTCAGTCTCGTTACCATCTGTCTCAGTCTCGTTACAAGTCTCAGTCTCGTTACAGGTCTCAGTAGTGACCAGTGAGCTGACAGCACAGCAACACAAGGAAAGCACTTGCAGACATGCCGGCTGTCGTGTCCAGTCTCGCTGTGGACTCGTGTCTTGATGCCATCGCGGACCTCAACATCGGCTACGGAATAAAACGGTTTAGTGTCAGCCCTGCCTCCAGTCATCTGAGAGGAACGTGTGTGTCTGTAGTGTGTGTGTGTGTCTGTAGTGTGTGTGTGTGGTGCATGTCTGTGTGTATTGCATGTGTGTGTGTGGTGTATATGTGTTGTGTGTCTGTAGTGTGTGTGTGTTCGTGTCCGCGCGCCCCGGTGGCGAATTTGCTTTTCTCCAATAATTGTTGTCTAGCGACCTTATCCGAGCCTTCCGATTGGCTGCTAGCTCACGTGACTTACTCTCGAACCCATACAGCTGTGCACACACACACACATCGCACTGTGTTCACTTGTCGTCTGCTCATTAAAGAGCCTCTGATGATGACGAGCGACTGCTGCGCTTCAATAAAGGTGAAACTGCACATTCACTGGGGTGTAGCTGTGTAGAAAACACGCTGACAAATAAACTTTACGGAAGACGCCAATATTCATGCGGTGTAGATTAGTTAGCGATACACATCGATATTTATGTCAGTCGATTGTTTCACGCTCTGTCTCTACTTCCGCTGTATTCACATACACATACACCAAGCCATTGCTTGATCGTAGTTGTTTCTTCACAATTTTATTTGTGAACATTTAAAATGTCGTCATTAAATATCCGATAACAGAAAGTTGGAGCCGAGCTGTCAATAAATAAGAAAGGGAAAACAATGGGCATCGACGCGTTCATGATTCCAGTATATGACATTTTGGAAACTCGTAACAGGACGATCGTTGATTTTATGTTGTGACTGGAAGACTGTGCATTATTTGTCATATAAATCTTTAAGATTATCTGATATTTAATTAAATGTCAAATCATATAGGTTCCTGTATATCGCTAGAAGAATGGAGTGGGTATATTTGTATTGGTATCTCACCTACTGGTACAAGTAACATACTGAGTGAAAATAGTGAATTTTAGGGATACTTGGAAATTTTACTATATCCAATTGTATCCTGTGTTTTTAGGAGGATGCTGTTATTAATAAAATAATTAAATCATTAACATTGTAGGGTACTATAACTGTAACCATCTACCAAAACAAATAAAATAACGGCCAAAAATCCTCTTATCTCAAGTGAGACTAGTGAACTCCAATATTTGAGACTGTCTACTTTCTCCCTTGACTCCGCTTTCTGTTGCTGGGTCATCAACTTTGAATTTTCTATGTTGATTTCCATACCATACACTGATGATTCTTTTTCAACACACTTAACATGAGCAACCAGTTCTTGTTCTTCATCTGTTAACCCATGTGCTTCAGAGTTCATGATAACTGTGTGTGCTGTTTTATAACACTCCATGCCGCATAGGAAATATTAAATAACAATATGTACTTCAACGTGCATGTTAAGAGTTTCTCTCCACCCCACCTTCCCCCCCCCCCAAAAGAAGTCTGGCAGGTTCTCAAGTTCTAGTATGGTCAATAATCACCTGTTTGGATGAACAATGCAACTGTTAATGGCTGCCAAAAGCTATTTTGTTTTTGGATCTTTTCAAAAGAAACGGCTTTTTTGTAGTCTATATTGTTCAATCATTCCTACTATTCTTGCAGAACTTGCAGCATCATGATAAACTCCTTAAACAGAGACTTCTTAAACAGAGACTCACAAACTCAACAAACAACTGATGTCCAAGTTTTATTTTTTTGTTTTGTGGTGATGTAAGTTATAAAAATAATTTCTTAGTAATAAAAAGTGAAATATTTTTAAATTGAGAATTTTAAAGCCCACACTAACCTGAGCTCATAATAGCAAATTTGCAAAAGACAACAGTCTAGCTAAATGCACACATAAATGGCTTCTGCATACAAAATTGGCTTCTTGACATAACACTAATCAGTTCTGTTAAATTCTACCAGCACAACATTAGTATCATTAACATTCTATGTAATTACTCCACAAATTTTGATTGTATATGCTTATGCCCACTTGTATAATCCATGAAGCATGGTGAATGAAGGAAGCTCTGTATGCAACTTGTTCATCTGACATATGACTGTATTAACTTCAACTTCTCTGACATGAATGTTATGATGTTATAGAAATAAAATGTTACATTAAAAAATACATACTGTGTAAAAATGGATATGTGCGTGCATGAAGCTCCGTATTAAAACTGATGTAGTCGCATAAGTGAACGGAAGGGATGTTGCTGTATTCTTAGCTAACAGACATTTTCACACAGAAACCTCCACAGTTATGTAAAACGATTTTACTTGCTACTGTGATTTGCTCATATTGTGCAAATGCATTTTTGCAACTCATTTACTACAGTAATGATTAGAAACAGAACGATCGAGGTGTTATAAATGTTCGTAAAGCCTTTTTATCGTTGTCATGAATCACCATAAATTTCCGGAGTATGCTGTACAGCCTATAATATATAATCTAATGGCGACAATGGCTGCCTCACCCCTACAGGCTTGTGGAAGGTGATTCTGCGATGGAGGGATGGGCACCGCCCTCACGTGAACCTGACCGCGAGAAAGGTGAGGTCTCTAACACTTCCCTCCTTCACGACCTGAAAAAGGTCACGAAACGACCTTTACCTTGTGTTTCACTCGACACCTCCGTCACTCCAACTCTCCGTTTGGACAGAGATGTCATTGATGTCCAGTCCGCATGACGTCACAGGGTCATTAGCCATGGACATAACAGATTTCCTGTATATACTCACAGTGGAAACACTGTACACTTGTGGTTTGTTACAAAACTGACCTGACGACCATCCAGGGTCTTGGACTCCAGGGGCAGCGGAATGTGTCAATGTGTCTGTGTCTATGTGTCTATGTGTCAACGTGTCAATGTGTCTGTGTCTGTGTGTCTGTGTCAACGTGTCTATGTGTCAACATGTCAAAGTGTCTATGTGTCAACGTGTCAATGTGTCAACGTGTCTACGTGTCTACGTGTGAACGTGTCTATGTCTCTATGTGTCAATGTGTGAACGTGATCACCGTGTCTATGTCTCTATGGCTCAACGTGTCAACGTGTCTATGTCTCTATGGCTCAACGTGTCAACGTGTCTATGTGTCAACGTGTCTATGTGTCAACGTGTCTATGTGTCAACGTGTCAACGTGTCTATGTGGCAACGTGTCTATGTCTCTATGTGTCAACGTGTCTATGTGTCAATGTGTATGTGTCTATGTGTCAACGTGTCAACGTGTCTATGTGTCAACGTGTCAACGTGTCTATGTCTCTATGTGTCTATGTGTCTATGTGTCAACGTGTCTATGTGTCTATGTGTCAACGTGTCTATGTGTCAATGTGTATGTGTCTATGTGTCAACGTGTCAATGTCTCTATGTGTCGATGTGTCAACGTGTCTATGTGTCAACGTGTATGTGTCTATGTGTCAACGTGTCTATGTGTCAACGTGTCTATGTCTCTATGTGTCAACGTGTCTATGTGTCAATGTGTATGTGTCTATGTGTCAACGTGTCAACGTGTCTATGTGTCAACGTGTCAACGTGTCTGTGTCTCTATGTGTCGATGTGTCAACGTGTCTATGTGTCAATGTGTCAACGTGTACGTCAGTCCAGCCACATGAACCTTCTCACTCATTTCACTTGCTAATAAACTGAACTCATTAAGAGATGATTAGTAGATACTGAAGCCAGCTAGTCTCGTGATCTTGAAGCAGGTAACAATAGTCACGTGCTCGTGTCTCTTCACAACGTGGAGTGAATGGAACTCACTGTTAGATAATGTTAGATAAGTTGTCTTAGATAATGAGTGGTTGAAAAACACGATACACCAGAGATAGGTATCTGTACAGAATTACAGATATCTACTTGCGAAAAAGGACAGATGATTTCAGTTTTATCTCTTATCTCATGTGACAGCAGCTCACATAGTTACACAGCATTTAGCTATAAATAGTGCAATGTTGTGAGCTGTAACAGTGACTGTTACTCCAGTCGTCAGCCATGAGAGAGCAGGTCGTCGTCATTATCCTCCTTCTCGCTGCCTCGGGACTTTGTGGTAAGGACAAGCTGATGACTCATTTGTGCAGCGAAGGGAGAGAATTTCAAAGCTGAAGACCAGGCTGAATGTTTGCGTGTTTTCAGATGTGGGTAGATGTGGGTAGATGTGGGTAGATGTGGGTAGATGTGGGTAGATGTGGGTAGATGTGGGTAGATGTGGGTAGATGTGGGTAGATGCAGGCGATACCAGCCTCACCTGTACATTTCAGCCTCCAAAACACACCCGTTGATTAATTATCCGCTAGAAAAGGATCAACGAGAGACGGTAACGGTGTACTACGTCACGCTAACAGTTTACTACGTCACGCTAAACAATGTACTACGTCACGCTAACAGTTTACTACGTCACGCTAACAGTTTACTACGTCACGCTAGTGCATCGTTCACAAAGTTGCCAGCCAACACCAAACAGAGAGACAGAGAGAGACAGTGAGTGACAGTGACTCAGAGAGACAGAGAGAGACAGAGAGAGACAGTGAGTGACAGTGACTAGTCAGACGTGTCAGTCTGCATTTCTCGTGCTCAAGAAGCAGTTTGTCACAACCACGAGCAGTACAGACGTTTCTCCTGAAGTGTACATGTCACACTCATTGTAATTATCATTCAACCTTTGTTTCTCAGCGGGCAATCGGTCCGTTCTTTCTGGATTAATCTCGTTGTCGCCTCCATTGCCTCTTCCTCTCCCCTCTCGTTCACCTGCCCCTTATCCTTAGCCGTGTGAAGCATATTGTGAAGTAGTGTTGTGTGTGCGTGTGTCTGTGTAAAAGTCTGACTTGTGTCCCCCTCTTTCCCAGAAAAGCAATGCCCGCCATCTTGGACACAACTGGAGCACTCGTGTTACGTGCTGCTGGAAGAGCTGTTAACGTGGATTGAAGCAAGGGTACAGTAAGGTTGTTGTTTCTTCCCTAAAGACACTAACTATTACTGTTAATGCACTAAACACACTAATTATTATTGTTAATGCACTAAACACACTAATTATTATTGTTAATGCACTAAACACACTAATTATTATGGTTAATGCACTAAACACACTAATTATTATTGTTAATGCACTAAACACACTAATTATTATTGTTAATGCACTAAACACACTAATTATTACTGTTAATGCACTAAACACACTAATTATTACTGTTAATGCACTAAACACACTAATTATTACTGCTAATGCACTAAACACACTAATTATTAATGTAAAGCAGACAGTAAAGGTCTTGTTACTTCCACAAGCACACTACCTACACTCAACTCACGCTAGTAAACACATCACATGAACTCGTAAACAGTTTATCCGTACTGTACTCTTGCGTGTAAACACAATAGTCGACTACTACACAGAGACACGTGTGCTTGACATGTCTGTACATGTGTACAGACCCACACTGTACGTGTGTACAGACCCACACTGTACGTGTGTACAGACCCACACTGTATGTGTGTACAGACCCACACTGTATGTGTACAGACCCACACTGTATGTGTATACAGACCCACACTGTACCTGTGTACAGACCCACACTGTATGTGTATACAGACCCACACTGTACATGTGTACAGACCCACACTGTATGTGTATACAGACCCACACTGTACCTGTGTACAGACCCACACTGTATGTGTATACAGACCCACACTGTACATGTGTACAGACCCACATTGTATGTATGTGTACAGACCCACACTGTATGTGTACAGACCCACACGGTATGTGTGTACAGACCCACACGGTATGTGTGTACAGACCCACACTGTATGTGTGTACAGACCCACACTGTATGTGTGTACAGACCCACACTGTATGTGTGTACAGACCCACACTGTATGTGTGTACAGACCCACACTGTATGTGTGTACAGACCCACACTGTACGTGTGTACAGACCCACACTGTATGTGTACAGACCCACACTGTACCTGTGTACAGACCCACACTGTATGTGTGTACAGACCCACACTGTACCTGTGTACAGACCCACACTGTATGTGTACAGACCCACACTGTAAGTGTGTACAGACCCACACTGTATGCGTGTACAGACCCACACTGTATGTGTGTACAGACCCACACTGTATGTGTACAGACCCACACTGTATGTGTACAACCCACACTGTATATGTGTACAGACCCACACTGTATGTGTGTACAGACCTACACTGTATGTATGTGTACAACCCACACTGTATATGTGTACAGACCCACACTGTATGTGTGTACAGACCCACACTGTATTGTATACAGACCCACACTGTACGTGTGTACAGACCCACACTTGCTGCATGCTGCTCGTGATGACAAGTTATTATCTGCATTAACAATCAACTGCAATAGCTGCATTGTGTCCTGTACAAAACCAAGTCAGTCATAGTTTGCGCGTGCTAATGTGACTGCAGCAATGTGACTGAGGGCAAAGAACAATTTCCTGTTACTTATTAAACAAATAAACTCCTTATCTCGTAATGAGCATACAAAGACTAAGCTTTATCCTCTCGGGTGGATTAAGGGCTCAGTAGCTGTGTCAAGAAATCCTCTGTACTAGTGCCGACTGGTGACGTGGCAACAGACTTAGAAAGTAGCGAGTACAGCAATGGTCACATGATCAAAAAGTGTAAGTTGCTGCCACTTATTCTGACAGTTTACACACATTTATAAATAATTTGTCTCAATATTTAGCTATTATCACAAATCATCTGCTTTAATAGTTTACAGCTACTAATTTATAATTCTTTAATCTTCTCTAAGTCTCACAACTTATATTCTGACTTACCAAGGAGTTCTGTCTGGCGGTCGGCGGCCATCTTGCTGAAATAGAAAACGTCAACGAAAATCGCTTTCTGACCGCCATCTTGGTAGCTCACAGCGGTAAGTTCCCTCCCATGGAGAAGTCAGGAAGCTGACAGTTCAAGTGTGACACAGATGTCCACAAGTGCTTGGGGTCAGTAGTGAATTATTCAGCTGAATGTTTCCTGCAACGTAATCATTGTATTCTTCCACCACCAGTTGGTGCAGCTCACCGGGTAGTGGTGTGGTGGCTTGAGCACCTTGTAGTGGTGTGGTGGCTTGAGCACCTTGTAGTGGTGTGGTGGCTTGAGCACCTTGTAGTGGTGTGGTGGCTTGAGTACCTTGTAGTGGTGTGGTGGCTTGAGTACCTTGTAGTGGTGTGGTCACCTTGTAGTGGTGTGGTGGCTTGAGTACCTTGTAGTGGTGTGGTCACCTTGTAGTGGTTTTGGTGGCTTGAGTACCGTGTAGTGGTGTGGTCACCTTGTAGTGGTTTTGGTGGCTTGAGTACCTTGTAGTGGTGTGGTCACCTTGTAGTGGTGTGGTGGCTTCAGCACCTTGTAGTGGTGTGGTGACCTTGTAGTGGTTTTGGTGGCTTGAGTACCGTGTAGTGGTGTGGTGGCTTAAACACCTTGTCGTGGTGTGGTGACCTTGTAGTGGTGTGGTGGCTTCAGCACCTTGTAGTGGTGTGGTGGCTTGAGTACCGTGTAGTGGTGTGGTGGCTTAAACACCTTGTCGTGGTGTGGTGACCTTGTAGTGGTGTGGTGGCTTCAGCACCTTGTAGTGGTGTGGTGGCTTAAACACCTTGTAGTGGTGTGGTGGCTTGAGTACCTTGTAGGGGTGTGGTGGCTTGAGTACCTTGTAGGGGTGTGGTGGCTTGAGTACCTTGTAGTGGTGTGGTGGCTTGAGTACCTTGTAGGGGTGTGGTGGCTTGAGTACCTTGTAGTGGTGTGGTGGCTTGAGTACCTTGTAGTGGTGTGGTGGCTTGAGTACCTTGTAGTGGTGTGGTGGCTTGAGCACCTTGTAGTGGTGTGGTCACCTTGTAGTGGTGTGGTGGCTTGAGTACCTTGTAGTGGTGTGGTGGCTTGAGCACCTTGTAGTGGTGTGGTCACCTTGTAGTGGTGTGGTGGCTTGAGTACCTTGTAGTGGTGTGGTGGCTTGAGTACCTTGTAGTGGTGTGGTCACCTTGTAGTGGTGTGGTGGCTTGAGTACCTTGTAGTGGTGTGGTGGCTTGAGTACCTTGTAGTGGTGTGGTGGCTTGAGCACCTTGTAGTGGTGTGGTCACCTTGTAGTGGTGTGGTGGCTTGAGTACCTTGTAGTGGTGTGGTGGCTTGAGTACCTTGTAGTGGTGTGGTGGCTTGAGTACCTTGTAGGGGTGTGGTAGCTTGAGTACCTTGTAGTGGTGTGGTGGCTTGAGTACCTTGTAGTGGTGTGGTGGCTTGAGCACCTTGTAGTGGTGTGGTCACCTTGTAGTGGTGTGGTGGCTTGAGCACCTTGTAGTGGTGTGGTCACCTTGTAGTGGTGTGGTGGCTTCAGCACCTTGTAGTGGTGTAGTGGCTTCAGCACCTTGTCCATCCACAGAATCATGTTAGCAGCAGCCTTGTGCTCCAGGCAGGCCTAACCAAGCTGAAGAGGTCTGTCAGGACAGTGGCCAGACTAAACTGTTGCACCCTGGTCCACCAGGTTTTGCTTTGGGCGAACAACTGACTCATGTAAAAGAGCTGTTATAGAACCGCAATACATGTATTATTACAACAGGGGCCTGGTCGGGAAGATTCCTCTCTAGAGGAATTTATGACGCATGCTGGTGAAAGCCTTAGGGAAGGCAGCTTGCTGATTCATCTTTTGACGACCAAGGCAAGAACCAGGATAGGAACCTGGAACATCAGAACCCTCTATGAAAGTGGCAAGTCAGCTCAAATTAAAAAATGTTTCAGGGCTCTCGGCTTATGCGAAGCCATATGGAAAGTGGCTGGCCAGACAGACATCAGGAGAAACAATTATTTACTCTGGCCACAAAGACCTGGACCACGATCACACCCAGGGAGTTGCACTGCTGATGTCAACAGAGGCAACAAGGGCACTGATAGCCTGGGAACCAGTCTCACCACTGTTCATGGCAGCAAGATTAAAAGTCAAAGGAAGGATGATCACCATCATCCAGTGCTATGCACCAACAAATTCTGCAGATGAAGAGGAAAAAGAAGACTTCTACAGCTCCCTGCAGTCTCTGCTTGACCACACACCAAGAAGACATCTGAAGATCATTATGGGAGACCTAAATAAAGTGGGAGATGATAACACCAACAGGGAACTCATGGGAAGACATGGCGTCGGCACCTGCAATAAAATCAGGGAACTCTTCACAGACTTCTGTGCTTTCAACGACCTCGTCATAGGTGGCACTGCGTTCCCACACAAGAATATACACAAGACAACTTGGACTTCCCCGGATGGCCAGACAGAAAACCAGATCGACCATATAACACTTGCACGAAAGTGGAGAAGGAGTCTTCAAGATGTCTGAGTGCTTCATAACACCAGCTCCTAGTGGAGGTCTTCAAGACTAAGCTGAAGTCCTTCATTGGTCCAGCAGGCAGACCACACCACAAGTTCAATACGCAATACCTCAAAAACAAGGAGACAAGTGAAATTTATAACTGTGAAGTCAAGAATAAGTATGAGGCCCTTTCAGGACTGACAGAAGAATCAGTGGAAGAATACTGGTCAATATTTAACAGCATTTGGAAGACAACCTGTACAGATGTTCTATTGAAGAGAGAAAGAAAACACAAGGAATGGATGATTCCAGAGACCTGGGCAAAGACTGAATCAAGAAAGGGACTGAAACAGAAGCTCAACCAGTGTCAAGACCAGCTAAGGAAGGAAGATCTCAGAGCTGATTATTGGGAAGACAACCGCCAAGTGAAGAGGTCTGTCAGTGAGGACAAGAGACGATTCACCCATGAACCGACAATTGAAGCAGAGACAGCAGCTAGACAGGGAAACATGAAGCGACTGTACGAAATAACATGAACTCTGTCGGGCAGGAACATCAACCCAAACAAGCCAGTGACAGACAAAGACGATAAGACCATAATAAACGATGCAGGACAAAGAGACTGCTGGATGGAGCACTTCAAAGAGATCCTGAATCGACCTCGTCCACCATCTTTACCTGATATACCACCAGCAACTTAGCAACTTCGTGTCAACACCAGTCCTCCCACTAAGACAGAAATCATCAAAGCTATCAAAAGCATGAAAAGTGGCAAAGCAGCAGCCCCGGATGGCATACCCCCAAAGGCATTAAAGGCAGACCCAGAAACAACAGCAACAATTTTACAGCCCCTCCTACACAGTCCAACAGACTGGACACTAGGCCATCTGGTCAAGTTACCAAAGAAAGGAGACCTCTCTCAGTGCAACAACTGGCAGGGAATCATGCTGCTGTCCACCCCCAGTAAAGTCCTACCAAGGGTAATTCTAGAGAGACTGAAGAAGGCACTAGACAAGAGACTGAGACCAGAACAAGCAGGGTTTCACCAGGATAGGTCATGCACTGACCCCATGGCCACCACCAGTATCATCATTGAACAGTCTATCGAATGGCAGACTTGGAAGAGAACAGTAGAGAGCGAGGCAAAGGACGTGGGGACCCCATGGGCCCAACTGATGGGGGCTGCCCTATACAGGGACCGCTGGCGAGGTGTTGTTGCGGACCTATGCTGCTCCAGGAGTAACAAGGACTAAACTAAAAGTAATCAATGTATTTTTATAGCTTCACTGCTGCATTAGAAAGTAAGCTAAGATAATAAAATGCAACGGTTTGTCAGAAAGTGTTGGGTGAGTGGGTGTGTGTTGCTGTCCAACAGCAGACTAGCAACCTTTCAACACAAATTTTATGTCAGAATTGTTAAAACACTGCTGTTGTGTATTTTATACTACTTCAAACTACGGTAAACTATTTGTTACTACAACGTGTAGCCCTGCCTCCACTACCTGACAGCCATTTTGTGCCCCAGTGAACGGCTCGTGGATCGGACTGGAGGACCTGACCCAGGAGGATCGCTTTGTGTGGACCACGAGCCAGCGGGAGGCGGTGTACACCAACTGGGCTCGTGATGAGCCGAGCGACTCACAGAGGGCTCAGAACTGTGTGTGGCTCACCAACAAGCCCGAGTGGCAGCCACCTGGCGGCTGGGATGATGGACAGTGCGGCGCTCACTTCCTCGCCATGTGCGAACAGTAAGTGTTGTCATGGTTACAACACTTCATCGCTTACCACGTGATTTTCACTCTACACACCGCTCACACACCAAACATGGCGGGCGAAGATGGCGTGTGTTTGTGTGTTTGTGTGTTTGTGTGTGTGTTTGTGTGTGTGCGTGTGTGTGTGTGCGTGTGTTTGTGTGTGTGCGTGTGTGCGTTTGTGTGTGCGTGCGTGTGTGTGTGCGTGTGTTTGTGTGTGTGCGTGTGTGTGTGTGCGTGTGTTTGTGTGTGTGCGTGTGTGCGCTTGTGTGTGCGTGCGTGTGTGTGTGCGTGTGTGTGTGTATGTGTCAGAGAGAGCGCGTGCCTACAGGTAGGTGTCCACGCCAGGGTAAAGTAGTTGTTCTGTGTGTTTTTCGTCAGTCGTTCATATTTGTCCATTAAGAACTGCCTTTAGAAGCCCGGATGTATGTTAGAGTTTCTGAATAAAACTGTATCATCTAGAATGTTGCTTTCGTCACTCATATTGTTTTTATCTCTCACTCTTCTTGCAGGCCTCTGCACTGATTGTCGTCTGGTGGAGCAGGACAACCTGTTTGTCATGGGTTGACAATGTGTCAGTGGACGTGAGTCACGTGACTTCTCACTTCGCACTTGTCGTGTGAGTTTGTAAGTCCGTGAATAAACAGCTCTACACCATCATCAGCCTTTGACCTTTATTTGCGAGTGTGTTCGTGTGAGTACTTGAATATATGCACATCGGCTGCAGTTTGTGTGTGTGTTTGACTATGTAATTATGTATTCTATGTATAACTATGTATTCAATGCAATTGTCCATATATGGATGTGTTTGTTTGAACTGTGCTGCACTGTGTACAATAACCATTTGCACGTTGACCTGCACTTCTCGTGACAAATGACTGCAACAAACCTGACACAGAAACATTGTGTGTATATATATAATAAATTGTTGGATGCGAAAGTTATGAAAGTAGGGGACCTCACTGATGTTTATGGTACATTTGTGACTTGATGACAAATGTGAGGTACCCTGCCTTACTCAGCACAGATCCCTTAACCTACAATGGCCTGATACAGTCCACAAAACAATGTCCAATGAAGTGTAATTGCCTGTTAGTCTCTCAGAGGCAACCTGCTAATAGGGGCTGGGCTATTATTGCAAAAGAAACACAAAGAAGTTTTGAAAATCCTTCGAGATAATAAAGTGTACCCGTCTGCACCCACAAAGTGGGAGGCTGAATTTAAAGAATGTAACCGGTCTGGTATATTATAAAAGCCCTTGAAAAAGCAAAATGAACAAAGGAGAAAAAAAGATTAGCTCGTGGAAACTGTCAGTACACTGACCCAACGTTTGTAATAACCTGTAGCAACTGCTATTTAGTCTGCAGTAAGCCAGTGCAGCACTACTCCTAGTTTATCTTATCATCAATCATCATCAAATCAAATAACAATGCTTCTGTCAACTAACAGTAGCATCTATACACTACTAGATAACTACTACAGATACTACTAGATAACTACTACAGATACTACTAGATACACATACTATATACTATTATATCTACTGCAATGAACATAATGTGTCTTTCCTTATCCCAAGCCCAGTCCGAAAGATTGCCACACCACACACCACACACCACACCACACCACACCACTAACCAACAACACTTGCAATACCTAGACTACGTCACATCCACCAGCACACCCTGTGTGTAGACCACACCACACCACACCACACCATACCACACACCACACACCACACACCACACCACACCATACCACATACCACACACCACACACCACACACCACACCACTAACCAACAACACATGGAGTACACAGACTACGTCACATCCACCAGCACACCCTGTGTGCAGACCACACCACACCACACCATACCACACACCACACACCACACCACACACACCATACCACACACCACACACCACACACACACCACACCACACAACACCACACACCACACACCACACCACACACACACACCACACACACACACACCACACACTGTATGTAGATCACACCACACACCACACACCACACACCACACCACACACCACACCACACACCACACACCCTGTATGTAGACCACACCACACACCACACACCACACCACACACCACACACCCTGTATGTAGATCACACCACACACCACACACACACACCACACCACACACACACACACCACACACCACACTGTATGTAGATCACACCACACACCACACACCACACACCACACACACACCACACACCACACACCACACACCTGTATGTAGATCACACCACACACCACACACCACACACCACACCACACACACACCACACACCACACACCCTGTATGTAGACCACACCACACCACACACCACACCACACACCACACACCCTGTATGTAGACCACACCACACACCACACACCACACCACACACCACACACCCTGTATGTAGATCACACCACACACCACACACCACACACCACACCACACACCACACCACACACCACACACCACACACCACACACCACACTGTATGTAGATCACACCACACACCACACACCACACACCACACCACACACCACACACACACACACCACACACCCTGTATGTAGATCACACCACACACCACACACCACACACCACACCACACCACACACCACACACCACACACCCTGTATGTAGACCACACCACACCACACACCACACCACTAACCAACAACACATGGAGTACACAGACTACGTCACATCCACCAGCACACCCTGTGTGTAGACCACACCACAGCCCATGTGTCACAACACGTGTACTACACCCAGGCAGACTATGGCAGCGCCTACTAACACAACTAAACTGGAATGGTTGTGCCCTAGTCTTGGAATGTTCTATCGTTGGCCTGACAGTGGCATACAAACAACAATTACTTTGATTGAGAAATCAATGGCACCTAGTGTTAAGTACGTCACGTGATCGCTTATTGGGGTCATAGGCCACAGGTAGACACATGTCACAAGTGGACTGGCACTGGAAGTGTAGTTTATTTACAGATTAAAAATAGACACTATTCCTAAATGACCCCAGGTACAGGTCAGATGTCACCACAGGGTCGTTACCGCCGCGTGTCACGGGTTGTGGCGAGTGTTTGAATGTGTGCACAGCACGTGTGCCGTCCACGTCAGTGCAACGTGATGATAACGTCGTCTTGACGTCAAAGATCGACTGGACGGTGTGACAGCCTGATGAGCAATCAGACTCGCTGACCTCCTCAGTCGTCATCTTGACATCTCTATGTTCATTCAGACGTAGACAGAAGAAGAAATGTATGTCGCTGTCCTAGTGAAGAAGTCGGCGGTACTCGGTCTCGGCACTTGCACTGAGAGGAGACAAGTACACCTGTGTACACCTGTGAGAGATGACAGGTGACTCCAGGCTTATCTCTGACACCGCGTGTACCCAGACCTCAGTCTGTCACAACAACTGTGAGACATGAAGACACAGGGCGTGTTGGTGCTGCTGCTTGTTGTCACAGGACTGTCAGGTAGAGTACAACAATAGTTGTCACAGTTGTAATACTGTACAACTAACAGTACAATAGTGGTAATAGAGTACAACTCACAGTACAATAGTGGTAATAGAGTACAACAATGGTACAATAGTTGTAATAGAGTACAACTCACAGTACAATAGTGGTAATAGAGTACAACTCACAGTACAATAGTGGTAATAGAGTACAACAATGGTACAATAGTTGTAATAGAGTACAACTCACAGTACAATAGTGGTAATAGAGTACAACAATGGTACAATAGTTGTAATAGAGTACAACTCACAGTAGAATAGTTGTAATAGAGTACAACTCACAGTACAATAGTGGTAATAGAGTACAACAATGGTACAATAGTTGTCACAGTTGTAATAGAGTACAACTCACAGTACAATAGTTATAATAGAGTACAACTCACAGTACAATAGTTGTAATAGAGTACAACTCACAGTACAATAGTTGTAATAGAGTACAACTCACAGTACAATAGTTGTCACAGTTGTAATACTGTACAACTAACAGTACAATAGTGGTAATAGAGTACAACTCACAGTACAATAGTGGTAATAGAGTACAACTCACAGTAGAATAGTTGTAATAGAGTACAACTCACAGTACAATAGTGGTAATAGAGTACAACTCACAGTAGAATAGTTGTAATAGAGTACAACTCACAGTACAATAGTGGTAATAGAGTACAACTCACAGTAGAATAGTTGTAATAGAGTACAACTCACAGTACAATAGTTGTAATAGAGTACAACTCACAGTAGAATAGTTGTAATAGAGTACAACTCACAGTACAATAGTTGTAATAGAGTACAACTCACAGTAGAATAGTTGTAATAGAGTACAACTCACAGTACAATAGTGGTAATAGAGTACAACTCACAGTAGAATAGTTGTAATAGAGTACAACTCACAGTACAATAGTTGTAATAGAGTACAACTCACAGTAGAATAGTTGTAATAGAGTACAACTCATGGTACAATAGTTGTAATAGAGTACAACTCACAGTACAATAGTTGTCACAGTTGTAATAGTTGTAATACAACTCACAGTACAATAGTTGTAATAGAGTACAGCAATGGTACAATAGTTGTAATAGAGTACAACTCACAGTACAATAGTGGTAATAGAGTACAACTCACAGTAGAATAGTTGTAATAGAGTACAACTCACAGTACAATAGTTGTCACAGTTGTAATAGTTGTAATACAACTCACAGTACAATAGTTGTAATAGAGTACAGCAATGGTACAATAGTTGTAATAGAGTACAACTCACAGTACAATAGTGGTAATAGAGTACAACTCACAGTAGAATAGTTGTAATAGAGTACAACTCACAGTACAATAGTTGTCACAGTTGTAATAGTTGTAATACAACTCACAGTACAATAGTTGTAATAGAGTACAACTCACAGTACAATAGTTGTCACAGTTGTAATAGTTGTAATACAACTCACAGTACAATAGTTGTAATAGAGTACAACTCACAATACAATATTTGTCACAGTTGTAATAGAGTACAACTCATGGTTACTGACTCACGAGCTACCGGCCAGTAGACGGTCACATGACATGTAGGTGTGGACACGTCATGGCTTGTGTGGACTCGTGTTGTTTGTCCTTTTGTCTCTAACTCCTTCCCTCTATCTTCTCTTTTTCTGAACCTATGAATTGTTAAATACTAAGGCACGCAATCCACTGAATGAGATTTCATGTGTAAAAGATGTTTGAACTTCGTCCCCAGAGCAGCAATGCCCGAGGTCCTGGACACAGCGGGACGAGTCCTGCTACGTGGTGCTGGACCGCGTGGTCACGTGGCTTAGCGCGCGGGTACGGCGAGGCTGTGGTCACTCCTACAGATACACTCCTGTGATTCTGTACTTATCAATACACGCTATATATATATATCTCAATCACACTAACAAACGCACTGTGTGATTATACATCACACGAACAAACACACTGTGATTATGTAAACACACATGTCGCGCTCACAACCAGCATTATACGGGTAGATAAGTAGCTTATACCTACCCCTATGTAGCAGCAATTTGATTTGTGTATGAAGTACGGACATTGTATCATTAATGCTGACCACTACTTGTCCCGGCTTGAGTGCTTTCTAAGGGTGAGTGAAGGCAGCCAGTGTGTCCGCTTGGTAGTGCTGACCACTCACTCATTGTGCGTGTTGGTGTAGGACAGTAACAGTAACTCCTTCAGTACAAGTTCTAATACACAAAGCACAATGAATGTCTTCAAGTGGAAAATTAACCAACAACAAATGTCTGGTATAGACTTCACTGGAAGTAGGGACACCACACTGTGAGTAGCCAGTAGTCAGGGAGAGTAGTGATCTACACAAACATGAGTTCCAGTCCTTGTTTGAGTTTACTGCTACTGATACATTGGTACATGTCATCAACTAGTCTCTCAATGTTTAGCTACTGCTCGAGATAGTTGAGCTTGTCATGCTTACAAAGTAGTTCTTTGTACTTATCACCTGCTCATCTCACTCACAACAGTCTTCATGCTCTCACCTCTTTAGGAGTTTTGTGAGGCGGTTGGAGGTCATCTGGTGGAAGTAGAAAGTGCTGACGAAAATAACTTTCTTCTCAACATGTTGAAGACTCATGGAGGTGAGTACATCACTCGAAAAGCTGAGATAGAGACAGAAGAAGAGGAAGTTAACTGCTGAGCAAATAGGCATAAGAAGGAGGCAGTAGGTGAAGGTAGACCCGCAACTTTCCACTTTGTGTGAAATAAGGTCGACATTTCTGTGGCTCACTTTTTTTTTTGGGGGGGGGGGGGCGGGGAAGGGCGATTTCCGTCTCTTTCTTTGCTCACCTTTCTGATGGGCCTGACAGACAAACTACTGAACTTGTCCTTTGACTGATGCCGGTCGTTGGGAGGAGGGGACAGCACGTGGATACACCCGGCAGCTCAGGCCCCACCTGTGTCCTACGTTGAAGGACAGTCTTTGGTGTCAGATAACAAGGAAACAGGCGACACCGCTCGACTACTGGTGTGTGGCAGCCATGCTTCATACAAAGCCAGTGGCTTCATGTTCCCCGTCATACAAAGCCAGTGGCTTCATATTCCCCGTCATACAAAGCCAGTGGTTTCATGTTTCCCGTCATACAAAGCCAGTGGCTTTATGTTCCCCGTCATACAAAGCCAGTGGCTTCATGTTCCCCGTCATACAAAGCCAGTGGCTTCATGTTCCCCGTCATACAAAGCCAGTGGCTTTATGTTCCCGTCATACAAAGCCAGCGGTGCTGGGAGCAGCCTCCTCAGGCCCTTGTTTTGAAATGCACGGACCCTCTCCCCTCCCAAGGCAGTGACGGTGACTGGACTGGTGTCGGTGTCGGTCTCCCTTCTGTAAGCCTTCGATCTGTTAGTCTACTGGTGAGGTCTTGCAGTTCTCTATCAGATCGATGTCGTCTGCAAATCGACTTTCCACCAATGGAAATAGAAGTGTCATAGTCCTCGAGGGTTTCATACGCAATGTTTTCCAAAAAAATGTTGAGCAGTGGTCAGTCTAGCTTCTTGAAAGTGTAGAATAATCACACCTTAGTGTTTAGCTAAACTTTTTTATTGCAGGTTGAAAATGCAGTATCTCAGTATTTCAAGTTCATTATTACGCAATATATTTGGGCTCCTCACCCATCCTGCACCAAAGAACATTTGAGACTGCGATTTGTCCATTGTGTGCTAGAGTTACTGGCAAAATCTTTGTGGTGTGTACAAGTGTTGACTGTCGATGTTTTAACTCAGCCATTGTGTTACCAAGTGACTGGCGCCTGGATCGGTCTGGAGGATATCATAGAGGAGGGACGATTCGTGTGGACGACGAGCCAGAAGGAGGCCTCCTTCACCAACTGGTCCACTGGTGAACCCGATGATCTTCAAGGACAGGACTGTGTGTGGATGACCAACACCTCGCCCTTCACCCCCGGCGCCTGGGATGATGCGGACTGCGCCTCCTATCAAGTGCACGCTGTGTGCGAACAGTGAGTGCTTTGGTTATTGCATCATTGCTACACAGCAGTATGTTTATTACACTGTTACACATGTTTATTACACTGCTACACAGCAATATGTTTACACTGCTACACAGCAGTATGTTTATACACTGCTACACATGTTTATTACACTGCTACACAGCAGTATGTTTATTATACTGCTACACAACAATATGTTTACACTGCTACACAGCAATGTTTATTATACTGCTACACAGCAATATGTTTACACTGCTACACAACAATATGTTTATTATACTGCTACACATGTTTACTACACTGCTACACAGCAGTATGTTTATTATACTGCTACACAGCAATATGTTTACATTGCTACACAGCAATATGTTTATTATACTGCTACACATGTTTATTACACTGCTACACAGCAGTATGTTTATTATACTGCTACACATGTTTACTACACTGCTACACAGCAGTATGTTTATTATACTGCTACACAGCAATATGTTTACATTGCTACACAGCAATATGTTTATTATACTGCTACACATGTTTATTACACTGCTACACAGCAGTATGTTTATTACATTGCTACACAACAATATGTTTACATTGCTACACAGCAGTATGTTTATTACACTGCTACACAGCAATATGTTTACATTGCTACACAACAATATGTTTATTATACTGCTACACAACAATATGTTTACATTGCTACACAGCCATGTTTATACTGCTACACATATGTTTACACTGCTACACAGCAATATGTTATTATACTGCTACACATGTTTACTACACTGCTACACAGCAGTATGTTTATTATACTGCTACACAGCAATATGTTTACATTGCTACACAGCAATATGTTTATTATACTGCTACACATGTTTATTACACTGCTACACAGCAGTATGTTTATTATACTGCTACACATGTTTACTACACTGCTACACAGCAGTATGTTTATTATACTGCTACACAGCAATATGTTTACATGCTACACAGCAATATGTTATATACTGCTACACATGTTTATTACACTGCTACACAGCAGTATGTTTATTACATGTACACAACAATATGTACATGCTACACAGCAGTATGTTTATTACAACACAGCAATATGTTTACATTGCTACACACAATATGTTATTATACTGCTACACAGCAATATGTTTACACTGCTACACAGCATATGTTTATACACTGCTACACATGTTTATTACACTGCTACACAGCAGTATGTTTATTATACTGCTACACAACAATATGTTCACTGCTACACAGCAATGTTTATCTGCTACACAGCAATATGTTTACACTGCTACACACAATATGTTTATTATACTGCTACACATGTACTACACTGCTACACAGCAGTATGTTTATTATACTGCTACACAGCACATTGCTACACAGCAATATGTTTATTATACTGCTACACATG
This sequence comes from Pomacea canaliculata, assembly GCF_003073045.1. Taxonomy (NCBI): domain Eukaryota; kingdom Metazoa; phylum Mollusca; class Gastropoda; order Architaenioglossa; family Ampullariidae; genus Pomacea; species Pomacea canaliculata. The sequence goes on from NC_037594.1 coordinate 398,739, forward strand.
TTTATTACACTGCTACACAGCAGTATGTTCTACACATGTTTACTACACTGCTACACAGCAGTATGTTTATTATACTGCTACACAGCAATATGTTTACATTGCTACACAGCAATATGTTATTATACTGCTACACAATTACACTGCTACACAGCAGTATGTTTATTACATTGCTACACAACAATATGTTTACATTGCTACACAGCAGTATGTTTATTACACTGCTACACAGCAATATGTTTACATTGCTACACAACAATATGTTTATTATACTGCTACACAACAATATGTTTACATTGCTACACAGCCATGTTTATTATACTGCTACACAGCAATATGTTTACACTGCTACACAACAATATGTTTATTATACTGCTACACATGTTTACTACACTGCTACACAGCAGTATGTTTATTATACTGCTACACAGCAATATGTTTACATTGCTACACAGCAATATGTTTATTATACTGCTACACATGTTTATTACACTGCTACACAGCAGTATGTTTATTATACTGCTACACATGTTTACTACACTGCTACACAGCAGTATGTTTATTATACTGCTACACAGCAATATGTTTACATTGCTACACAGCAATATGTTTATTATACTGCTACACATGTTTATTACACTGCTACACAGCAGTATGTTTATTACATTGCTACACAACAATATGTTTACATTGCTACACAGCAGTATGTTTATTACACTGCTACACAGCAATATGTTTACATTGCTACACAGCAATATGTTTATTATACTGCTACACAGCAGTATGTTTACACTGCTACAAACATTGCTACACAGCAATATGTTTGTTATACTGCTACACAGCAGTATGTTTACACTGCTACAAACATTGCTACACAGCAATATGTTTATTACACACATGTTGCAGACAACATGTTGCTGTTTGGCTGTGTGCGCACACATAGGTCCGTGTGTGCATGTGTGTGTGTGTGTGGCTGTGTTTCTGTGTGTGTGTGTGTGCATGTGTGTGATTGTGTTTCTGTGTGTGTGTCTGAGTGTGCATATGTGTGTCTGTGTGTGTGTGTGTGTGTGTGAGATTGTGTTTCTGTGTGTGTAAGAAGTGATTGGATGAAGGAAGTGTCTGTATGTGCGCGCTCTTGCCGGCCTGTTTACCTATGTGCACAGCATAACAAGTGCTTATGTGTAAGGTGACACTTGATGACTACAGGATCCTGACATGTCAGGAAAGGACTACAACTCTGTCAATCATGTTGCAGGTCCATTCAGGGTTAGTCTACGACAATCACAAGAAATGCACTTCCGTGCATGCAACACCAATGTCATGATCGTGTCATTCTTGTGACGAACGTGTGTTGATACATCACACAAGTATCGAATAAAAGTACGTTCCAACATTCACATATGTTTATTCGATGCTTTATGGTTTATCTAAAATGTAATATTACTACTATTAATTAATATTAATACATTTGTTACACGTGGCTGCACAAGACAACAATGCTAGCTGGCAGTCAATCATACAAGAAACAAGAACTTGACAAAAACATGAACTCAGTGCATGGATGTGGAGTCAGCTGAATAAACATTTTAGTCAAACATGATTATTTTTTCAAGAGATGGGTTTTGAAAGCTTAAAATGTAGACACAGTATAAATTTCAGTTTATAAGTTTTAAATTTAAACAGTTTAAAATTCCAAACAGGGGTCTGCTAGAGGCCTATTAGGGTCTGTGGGAGGTCTGTAGGAGGACTGTGGGAGAGGTCTGTGAGAGGTCAGTGTGATAGGTCTGTGAGCGGTCAGTGTGATAGGTCTGTGAGAGGTCAGTGTGATAGGTCTGTGAGCGGTCAGTGCGAGAGGTCTGTGAGAGGTCTGTGAGAGGTCAGTGTGAGAGGTCTGTGAGAGGTCTGTGAGAGGTCTGTGAGAGCTGTGAGAGGTCTGTGAGAGGTCTGTGAGAGGTCTGTAGAGGTCTGTGAGAGGTCTGTGAGAGGTCTGTGAGAGGTCAGTGCGAGAGGTCTGTGAGAGGTCTGTGAGAGGTCAGTGTGAGAGGTCTGTGAGAGGTCTGTGAGAGGTCAGTGTGAGAGGTCTGTGAGAGGTCTGTGAGAGGTCTGTGTGATAGGTCTGTAGGAGGTCTGTGAGAGGTCTGTAGGAGGTCTGTGAGAGGTCTGTGAGAGGTCTGTGAGAGGTCAGTGTGATAGGTCTGTAGGAGGTCTGTGAGAGGTCTGTGTGAGAGGTCTGTGAGAGGTCTGTGGAGGTCAGTGGAGAGGTCTGTGGGAGAGGTCAGTGTGAGAGGTCTGTGAGAGGTCTGTGAGAGGTCAGTGTGATAGGTCTGTGAGAGGTCTGTGAGAGGTCAGTGTGAGAGGTCTGTGAGAGGTCTGTGAGAGGTCTGTGAGAGGTCTGTGAGAGGTCTGTAGGAGGTCTGTGAGAGGTCTGTAGAGAGGTCTGTGAGAGGTCTGTGAGAGATCTGTGAGAGATCTGTGAGGTCTGTAGGAGGTCTGTGAGAGGTCAGTGGGAGGTCTGTGGGAGGTCTGTGAGAGTGTAACGATTCCCGATTCGCCTGAAAGAAGAAGAGTGTGTTAAATGTGTTTGCGAGCGCGTGTAAACATCTGCATGTAAACCACGCTCGCCGCACTCTTCTTACCTTTTTCAACAAAAAGGTCCGGCCAGCGATTAACACATTTAATGTTTTAGAAATTAAGTAGTGAAGAAATGTAGATGAGACAAAATAAAACACTACTCCCTCAGCGTCAACCCCTTCCTACAGTTATCAGGCGGGCTGGCGAGATGACTGACTGGACCAGCAGGTTATTTCCGACGAATTATTTGACGCAGATCGTGAGACTAAGGTGATTAAAGCCGTATCGGCGAAGATGTTATATTCCGAGTGAATTAATTACTACACCACACTCATACATATGATAATCCTCCACTGGAAAAAGCGTTGGATATACGTTGAAGGCAGTCAACACACACTGTTTACTCTCCAACTTCTTGATCCCGACTGTGTCGAGAAACGTTAGAAACACCAAGTTAACTCATCCTTTTTCTCCTCCTGACCAATCAGGCACCCTTAGCGACCAGGTAACTAGGACGACCTCCTAACAGTCTTTCTTGGAGACTGTGCCAACCAATCATAAGTACTACATGGCTTCTCCCTCCATTGACTACTGTCGCCCTAGTTACGCTGTGCTAAGCTCTTTTACGTCATTCCATACATGACGTAAGAGAATGAGTCACACAGAGCCGCGTCAGCGCTCGCGCGACTGTTCTTCACTGACCACAAGGAGAATAAAAATGAATCTAACTAGATTCGCCTGAATCGCGAATCGTTACATAGAGGTCTGTGAGAGGTCTGTGAGAGGTCTGTGAGAGGTCTATAGGAGGTATGTGAGAGGTCTGTGAAAGGTCTGTGAGGTCTGTGGGAGGTCTGTGAAAGGTCTGTGAGGTCTGTGGGAGGTCTGTGAGAGGTCTGTGAGGTCTGTAGGAGGTCTGTGGGAGGCACACACTCACACCTGTACTTGTCCTGCCATCGTAGGTCGACTGTTGCAGCAGGTGTACTCTGTGCAAGGAATAACGTCCATAGGTCTAGTGCCTTCAGTATGACAGCAATACATGTGACAATAATAACAACATTCTAAAGAGCTCTCGAGACTAAACTTTGAACATATGTGGTAGAGACATGCGCACGTGACACATTCATATCACCTGCAAAAGTCTGGTGTAAGCATGACAAGTCCAACTAACGGACACTGACGGACACTGACAAGCACTGACACACACTGTCACACACTGGCACACACTGGTGGACACTGGCACACACTGGCAGACACTGTCACACACTGTCACACACTGGCACACACTGGCAGACACTGGCACACACTGGCAGACACTGTCACACACTGGCACACACTGGCACACACTGACACACACTGTCACACACTGGCACACACTGGCAGACACTGATGGTAACTAATGGCAACTGCCCCTCTCACAGACCTCTGGGAATCTGAAGGCGGTAACTAGAGAATGCTGCAGCGAGCTTGAGATGGAAAGAAAAAGAAGCAAAAGACACGCCGAGGTTAAAGGGCAAATAGCGGGTAGAGGATCCCCTCTACACTCTACCTCTACACCCAGCCTCATGTCCGACAGTCTCACCACCTGGGTGTCTGGAGGACACGTGCGGGGAGTGGATGAACAGCCACAGGCGCTGCTCAGTACACACAGCACGTGCAGGAACCACTCAGCTGTGAGCAGCCACACAGCACGCGCTCTCCGGCCGGCGATACGCTGCGCACTCAGGCGTGTCCTCTGGCGAGGAGTGCAGACCCTGTGGTAGGGTTTAGCTGGACCATGATGACTAGGGGCCGGCTGTTCATCTGACCCTCAAAAGAGGGGCGATGTGTGTCAAGCGTGTAAGGAGCCCTAGTTGTACCAAACCTGTGGATGCTGAAGACAGAATGTTTTAAAAGCAAAATTCTTAAAATAAATCTTAAACAATGCTGCTCCCGGGTGCTAGAAGTTTGGTCCGCAAGTGGAAGTGGGCACTGTAAATGTCATAACCTCAGGATTTGCCTTTAGCCGATCGACATCTCGCCCACAACCACATCTCCACCACCGGCGTGCACGCTCGTTGGGATGCACTTGATGTGGAGGCTGATGCAAATGAAGGGGTTTGGGTCTTTATTGAATTTCCTTGGGCTCTTAGCGCAGATTAACATATCTGCTCCATGCCATCAGCATCGCAAGGAGAAACATGAGAGTCGGGGGAAACGTGAAGATACACTCAGCGTTTGACACAAATACATTTTGTAGCTCAGCGACAGTCGCACGACATGTTTCTCAAACTTCAAACTGTTGTAAAGAAGCAAATTTACAAACCTGTTCCACGGATCCCTGCGATGTCAGTGAGGAGCGTCGCACAACCGCCAACGACAACTGTGCTAGAGATGTGGGCTAGAGATGTGGGCTAGAGATGTGGGCTAGAGATGTGGGCAAGAGATGTGGGCTAGAGATGTGGGCTAGACATGTGGGCTAGAGATGTGGGCTAGAGATGTGGGCAAGAGATGTGGGCTAGAGATGTGGGCTAGAGATGTGGGCAAGAGATGTGGGCTAGAGATGTGGGTTAGAGATGTGGGCTAGAGATGTGGGCAAGAGATGTGGGCTAGAGATGTGGGTTAGAGATGTGGGCTAGAGATGTGGGCTAGAGATGTGGGTTAGAGATGTGGGCTAGAGATGTGGGCTTGAGATGTGGGCAAGAGATGTGGGCTAGAGATGTGGGGCTAGAGATGTGGGTTAGAGATGTGGGTTAGAGATGTGGGCTAGAGATGTGGGCTTGAGATGTGGGCAAGAGATGTGGGCTAGAAATGTGGGCAAGAGATGTGAGCTAGAGATGTGGGCAAGAGATGTGGGCTTGAGATGTGGGCAAGAGATGTGGGCTAGAGATGTGGGCTAGAGATGTGGGCTAGAGATGTGGGCTAGAGATGTGGGCTAGATATGTGGGCAAGAGATGTGGGCTAGAGATGTGGGCTTGAGATGTGTGCTAGAGATGTGGGCTAGAGATGTGGACTTGAGATGTTTTCTCTTATTTCAAACAGTTTCAGTGTTTACATTGTAAGCCTACGCTGTGCTGTGTCTGTAACACTGATTATCTCAACAGATCGCAAGCTGTGAAGGGTTGTTAAACTTAGAAATGTGTTGTGCAGCTGGCCCCAGGCGTACAGTTTACACTAAAACTCTTCTGCATTTGTTGTCTTCAGTCCGCTGGCTAAGTTCATGACCATCACAGCGAAGTACGAAGGACATTCGCTGTTTACACAAGCAGACTGATGGATGGGTGGACAGCTGAACGGATAAATCAGAGAAAGTTCGAAAGTTCATACTAACAACATTAGTTGGACATGTGATATTATGCAGTGTATAATAACGGCTTGCCATTCTGTATGTGAAGTCCCCCCCCCCCCACACACACACAGTGTCCTCCAGTGACAGGACGCACGTCTGTGTGTGACCTCACTGACCCTCCCAATGTAAAAACAGAAAGCAATCTCGCCCCAGTAATGTCCTGATAGAAGCACCGTGCAAGCCATGCCACCCACCCGACTGTAACATCGATAAATCTGCTGCACTGATGACGGGGGAAGGGGAAGGCAGCAGGAGAGGTTGCCGGAGGTGGTACAGGCGGCGCTGTAGTCGCTGGCCGGCAGCAGCAGTGTTTCGCCGTATAATGGCGGCCGGCAGAAGCCTAGTTAGCGGCCCAACAATCGGCTTCGCCAGACCATTAGACGCAAAATGTCCGAAATGGAGACGACACACACACACTGGACAGGAAGGACGAGAAGCGATCTTCATTAGCTGGCGGTGAGTGTGGTGCTGGGCGGCAAGACGGACGCAGTCCACAGGAGCCGCTGCACCCCGAGTAGCCGCATCTCGCCGGCTGCCGCGCTCGCTCCATCCATCACAAGCTGCAGCAGTTGCACGGGGCTAGCCTCTTAACCAGTCATGATCTCTGTGCATGTCTGCTGTACACATCTACTCTCAGGACTATTCTCTACTTTCACCTCACGCCTCACCTGCTAACTGCTACTTCCATAAATGAGTCTCGCGTCCCTCGTAGTAGCTACCATGCCTGACATCGCAATTACTGGCAGTAATGAGGTCAGTAATGAGGCAGTAATGAGGTCACTATGTGCTCAGTTCAGAAGTTGCAGGTCAGAAGTCACGAAACATTACGTGTACGTCAGCCAATCGGCGCCAGTAGTAAAGAAAAGGTCAGCAATGTCAGATCGCGGACGTCTAGAGGTGGACTGCTGTCTGTCTGCCGAGACCAACACTTAGTCTCTTGCCAAGTTTTCCGCTGTTAGTCTCGGCGTGCCTGAACAATGAAAGGGACTAAACCGGAAGCTTTGTATACACCTGCCTCGTCTTAGTAGCTAACTGGAAAAAATGGTCACGCCATGTAGTAATCCTAGCTCGTGGTCTGACAGACGGGTTTCATGGCGATTAATGTTAGACCATCTCCTTACGGGTCAACGACCGCGTCACACGGGGCATGGAACTCGGCCACATAGGGGCGCCACTTGCCTCACACGTCGTTGGTGTAGCCACTAGGCTGTCCACATCTACACTGTGATCGAAACGGTCGGCCATGTGAGCGATGAGAGTTGAAGTCACGTTTTCGCTGAGCAGGTCGAGGGCTTTGTGCTCCTAACGAGTCAGTGCACCTCTTCTTTCCTCGTGCAGACAGTCTCATGTCCTTTCGATGATGGATGTCCTTTGTGACATTGTTTCTGTGACATTTGGATTGCTGATACGAAAGATTTTGCACGGTGGTTATATTCGTTTGATTTAATTAATGATAAAATCGTTGTATAAAGATTGGTGGTAAAATGGAATGAGTCACACATTTACTAGTTTGTGCTTTGTTTACTGAATGCCAGTTTTGCATAATTGTATTAGGAAGTAGCAGACGATGGGTGTGAAGGAGTACTCAGTGTTTGGAGAGAGAATACCTGGCCACATACGTGCCGATCGTGTGAGGCTGGTTTACTGGGTGGCAGTCATGTACCCGGACTTGCATGATGGCCGGACTCCTTGTGGTAACACTCGCTCGCTAGCTTCTATGTCGGCTTTTATTCTTGTATTAGTTTCAACATCACGTGTCTGAAGGTCGCTTAGAGACACATCAACGTCACGCCACGAAACACGTGACACTCTCTGGCACTAGGGTCACTCAGTACAGTTCCATACGTCACTACAACCGTTGGCTGCTGCAGAACGTGTGACGCGCTGTGCCGGCGAACACACGCATGCAGACAGACAGACAGACAGACAGACAGACAGACAGACAGACAGACAGACAGACAGACAGACAGACAGACAGACAGACAGGCACGCGCGCGATCATGCAAGCACGAGCCAACAGGTGCACTAGCACAAGAGGGAGCCACAAGGATGCTGGCTCCTCGAGATGATGATGATGATGATGATGATGATGATGATGATGATGATGATGATGATGATGATGATGATGATGATGATGATGATGATGATGATGATGATTTGTAATGCGCAGGTATCCATTCCGAAGAATGCTCATTGCGCAGAAAAAAGAACAAATGAAGAACAAATAAAGTGAACAAATATATAAAACATCAGGAAAAGTAAAAAATATAGACAGAAGTGTTTCTTGGTTGTTTAAGACTGGTTTGAAAGAAACAGATTGGTCTTCAGTTTTTTGCAAAACGTGGTTGGTGAGGTGATGGTGGAGAGTGACGAGGGCAGAGCATTCCACAGCTTAGGTGCCGCGTGTTGGAAGGCCCTGGCTCCAGTGCGCTTCTTGTTGGTGTCTGTCACTGCAGGAGACAGAAGTGTGACTGGGAGCCTGAGTGCAGGCCACGTGACGGCTGGTACGGAGGAACTATTTCTTGTAAATAGTCAGGAGCAGTTTTAGACATGCAGGACTGGGCAATGGAAAGTACTTACATTATCGCTACACATCGACATCGTCAATAGTTACATCGACATCGTCAGTTGCTACATCGACATCGTCAGTTGCACTACATTGACCAGATCATTGTAATTCTAGTGCAATTGGGCTTCTTTTTTTTTAATATTCTAAATGTTTATTGTCGCCGATCTTCTATTATCTATTTTGTGTTTTTTATGTGCTTGGTAATCATTTCTTTCTGCTGCATGCTTAAACTTCATTTTGAAAAATTCAAGTAAATTTCGTATTGTGTTCTAATCCCTCTTTGTAAGGTATTTTGAACATCCAATCAGTTAATAAATCCCTTCCCCACATCATCACTGTGTCTGTCAGTCCCTAGTGCACACGTGGTGGACTATCGTCTGCTTTCACTACACGGATCCTAAGAGCACAGAAGACATCTTTGAGACAAGATGCGTTTTCTTTCTGTTTGAGAAGTGTCCCACTCAGGCTGCCATACAGACGCCGGCGGGAGGAGCGCGTGGCATGCTGGGTAAGTGTGAAGTCTGCGGCAGCACAGCACAGGGCACCGGGTAGATTCCATACTTCCAGGTTAAAAATGTTTTTAAAGGAATTTTAACAGGGTGGGAAGGCCTAATTAGCCAGCTACACCCCTAGCAGCTGAGGACTGGTCGCTTGAAGCGCGGGCGATGAGTACTACTCAGCTGATGAGGTTTCACTCAGTGCATCAAGACAGTTATTTACACTGGAGGTACACTGCTGGGTGTCTGTACTCGTGATAGAATGCTCTTACAATGAGTCAGACTGTGACTTTCATAAATAAGTGGCGAGTCAGGGAATGTAAAAGCACAGTCAGAGACTGGTGTGTGGTCAGACTGGGAGGACATTAGTAAGAACAGGTAGCAATCCTCCGACATCACACTCACCGCCCAACCTGGGGGCAGCAGTGCAGGCTGTCATACACCGCGAGCTTACATCTCAAAAGCAAACAAGGGTCAGAGTGCAGCATCACACCGGTAACTGGCCATAAAGTGTCTGATCACACACACACATTCATCTCCCGCACACTCACTCTAACACACTCACACACTCAAACACACTCACACTCTGTCTCATTCCCACTCTCTCTGTCTCTGTTACATACACTCATATACACTCACACACACTCAAACACTCTCACACACTGTCTCATTCCCACTCTCTCTGTCACATACACTCACATACACTCACACTCACTCAAACACACTCACACACTGTCTCATTCCCACTCTCTCACTCTGTCACATACACTTACATACACTCACACGCACTCAAACACACGCTTATCTGTCAGTTAAACGATACAGAACTAACAGAGTCCTGTCCTGGCTACAGTGCACTCACTGACCTGCTGGTGGGTACGAAGCCACCCTGCTACCCGAGTGGCTGGAGTGATGGCCGTGCTAGTGACAAAGACCACAGACGGATGTCAACAACAAACTAACCATACGATGTTTAAAGCAGATAATGTTTATAACTCACTTATAGAGAAGCAGATTTGGAAACATCAATTTTAGAACACCAATTGAAGCTCTAATAAATGTTTACACATACATAACAACACAACAAATATTTAAAATATTGGAACAACTTTACGGAGCTGAGGGTTAGAAGGATTAGAGTTACGTGGAGTCTCGACAGTCGCATGTTGACAAGAAGAGAGACACTCAACTGTTGAAGCAAACCTTGCAAAAAACAAAACAAAACAAACAAAAAAGAAGCAGTGAACATCCTATCTGTCAACATAAATAAACATCAGCAAATGATAAGGCAAGTAAACATGAAAGTGAAAAAAGTAAACAGCAAGTTAATGAGTTGAGACAAATTAACACAAATAAACAATAAACATCTGACGATAATGGGGTTGTATAATTTAAAAGGTGAGAAACTGTGAATGCACAGCACTGTGGGTGTAGAAAGGAGGCAAACAGGAGCCAGCAGGGATGAGGAGAACATGGCGGTGAAGATGGTCGACATAAACCGCTTTCTTGTTGTAGAAGAGATCATTGCCCTTTGACCTTAGCACAGAGGCTGTGTTCATTACTGGCAGCGATTGTAATTCTTTTCATCTCTCTGCACATTCTGTGGTGTAGCTGAGGCGTCCCCACAGCAGTAGCCTGGTGCTAATGATGCATGCAGCGGATAAGTGGTATCTTTCTGCTGCACGTCGGATGGAATGCCACCCGGAGGTGCGGGGGCGCTTGACGACAATCAACAGCACAACACCGCGTGAACCACTCACCACATGCTGCTGGGTGCTGCTTCACATTCTGCTGCTCAGCGTCTCGCTTCCTTTTCCAAGGGAAGGTGGCGGGGGGATGTTGAAATGGGAGGACTGGGAGGCCCGCCGTGCCTCAGCTCTTAAAATTGTTTAATGGCTGATTCCCCCGCTAGGGGAACGGTGCAGGGAAAGGGCTTGCGGTAGGGAACTTCAGTCTGCGGTGCTGCGGCAAGGGAATGTAAGCCTTGCATGCTGCACCATCGTCAGCAACGTCAGTTAGGGACATCAGACTGCACCGTCGTCAGCAACCACATCGCTTAGTGACGTCATGTGTCGCCATCGTCAGCAACATCAGTTAGTGACGTCATGTGTCACCATCGTCAGCAACATCAGTTAGTGACGTCGTGTGTCACCATCGTCAGCAACATCAGTTAGTGACGTCGTGTGTCACCATCGTCAGCAACATCAGTTAGTGACGTCATGTGTCACCATCGTCAGCCTAGTTGACCAAGTGCAAGTTGTAACATTGTAAAGTTACTAATTAAAGCTGGTAGGGAACTGTTCCGCCTTTTATTTTAAACTCTTTTATGCTTTTAATAACGTATTTATAAAATTTTAATTAGTTCATCACATCATCATTATCATCAGTTTTTTATTCACTTTATTATTCCGCAGCATCTCTTTCTTTTACAAATTAGCTTTCCTTCAGCTATCAAGAAATGGACCTGAGTCTTTGTGAAGTCCCTAAAGACAAGTGACCGCTGTCCACACACCACACAGCTAGCGATGAAGAAGACAGCAGCAGCAGCACCACCAGCAGCAGCAGCAGCAGCAGGGCGCCTGGACGAGGGCCCGACGGCCTGTAGTCGCGAGCTGCGTGTCTCGCCCACTTGCCGCACGCCCGTCTCTCGCGGCTCGCGCCTCGCTGCTTGCATCCCCTTCCTCCTTCCCCCTTTCCTCTTCCCCCATGCAGCACTGCAACCTGACGGCCTCCACACACTACAGCTACCGTTTGTCGTGGTGCTGCTGCTGGTGGTAGTGGTGGTGCCAAGAAGTCCTGTAGCCGGGTACGGACACCTGGCCACGATACAAGAGGAGCGACACCAACCTTCGCTGCTCCAAGAATCGCGTTCCTCCCACCCGCCCCCAACCTTACCCACATCATGGACGACACGACAAGCTATCTTTTCCATGCATGAAGTGTACAGTGTTCTGAGCTGACGAGGACATTAGCAAACTCCTTACTTTCCCGGCCTTCTTTAACACTCCGGCGATGACAACTGACAATATCGACAATGAAATGTGAGAAAAAGTCACAGAACTTTGGGCACTAAAATATCCTGCACCTGCCTTCCTGTTATCTGTCTTGTCATCAATGGAGCTGGTAAGAAACGAAACAATTTTATTTACCTAGTTTGCGATACTTGTCATCACCACACACACCACTTGTCGTGAGCGCACACTTGTAACAAGTCATCTGTCACTGACATTTTGTTTGCCCAAAAGCACTTTCTTAGAATCACTGAAGACATAAGCTCCATTATTATTTGTCATGAAGTTTATCTTTAGTCACCATCTTCATCGTCTTCCTCTCATCACCACCTCTGACATAGTCGTTGCCACATCGCCACACACTCCATGGAAAACATCAGTGTCTGCCTCTTTATCTACAGTCACCTCTGTACCTCCACATGTACACCGACAGATGTCTCCGTGTCCACTAATCTTTTACACTGACATGTGTTCAGCTAGATGTTTACACATCTGTATTCCACTTCAGCATGATTACGCTTCGTCTTCTCTTGAAGATGATTGACGGTTGATGATTGATGATGGATGGTCGATGATTGATGATGATGATGACGACGACGACGACGACGATGATGAAGAATACTAATACACATAAATAATACCCAGCAGCAAGCAGCAGCATCACTTTATATCTCGTGTTAATGACTATTTCAGAGCGTGTGCGTCCCCCTGTTGGCCGACTGACCACTCACCTCACCCGGCTTGTGTGGCCTTCGGCCGTTCTTCTGTCTCTCAACACCCGGCGCCACTAGCCTCACTCACTCCAGATCAGTTTATCGGAAACAAACAAACAAACAAGACTTCTGCCATCACTCTGACAGTTTGAACAAAGCAAGTGAACACATCTGTAGCCGGACTGTGCACAGCCTGTGTAACAACATCTGGAGGCTTGTGTGTCGAGACCCATGTAGCCACTAAGCTCACAAAGTTTTGCTTCTGAAGTTTTCTTTCTCTGGGGTGGCCTCTTGCGGTCGAGTGGCTTCCCTGGATTGTTTCACCTGCTTGGATGAGCATCTTGTGTCAGCAGCCGACTGCTCCCAGTGTGTAACGGACCGTGACAAGAGAGGAGGTGAAGCTGGGCTCGCCATTTGTCTAATCTGCTCAGTTCTTCACGCCAGTGAAAGCTGTTTGATCGAATTTCACGCAAGCTCTGAAGCTCACTCTGGCGACCTTCACCTCTGACAATCAGCTGAGGATGCCTGAACCCTGCCGTGACCTTCATGACCTTTGCTGAACGATGTGCAACGAAAGAAGATTCGTCTGCTGCTGCTTTCCTCTAGTCTCTCCTCATCCTCATTATTAGCGGCAGGAATTTATTGAAACAGACGATATTCGAGACTTGAACAGGTCAGGGTGATGGTCAGCAGGTGCCACAGAACACAAAGAGACTACAGGATACTAGAAGCCAGACTAGCTGGAGACTACAGGATACTAGAAGCCAGACTAGCTGGAGACTACAGGATACTAGAAGCCACACTAGCTGGAGACTACAGGATACTAGAAGCCACACTAGCTGAGACTACAGGATACTAGAAGCCACACTAGCTGGAGACTACAGGATACTAGAAGCCACACTAGCTGGAGACTAGAGTATATCAGAAGCCACACTAGCTGAGACTACAGGATACTAGAAGCCACACTAGCTGGAGACTACAGGATACTAGAAGCCACACTAGCTGGAGACTAGAGTATATCAGAAGCCACACCAGCTGGAAACCAGAGGATACTAGAAGCCACGCTAGCTGAGACTAGATGATATTGAAAGTTAGAGTATATCAGAAGCCACACTAGCTGAGACTACAGGATACTAGAAGCCACACTAGCTGAGACTACAGGATACTAGAAGCCACACTAGCTGGAGACTAGAGGATGCTAGAAGCCACAGTAGCTGGCTGCAAGACAAATGGCGCAAGTATTGCGATCTTGAAAACAATAACAGTCGGCACGAACACAACCTGCAGACAGTAATTTACATTTGAACATTGTACAAATATAGCAGCTCTCTCTCTCTCTGTCTTTAGGATGCATGTAAACGTGTAAACATGTAAGTTTGTTCTAACTTCGTTCTCTTCCCACTATCATCAACCCCCGACTGCCATCAACCTCCAGCACTTCCGCCGAAATTCAGTGTCAACACTAGAGACAGAAAACAGCAGAAGGCCTTCACAAGCCCTGTGACACCTTGTTGCACCATTATAAACCTGTTCAAATACCTGTAAGACATTACATCAAGCCCACAAGCCTGTCTAAATACCTAGAACACCTGTAAATACCTGTTAAAGCCTTTCAGCTGTAAACCTCTATCTGCACCTGCCGCACCTGCCGCACCTGCCTGGAGTGTCCAGAGAGTCCATCGATCACAGTGGCAGGGTCAGGGATTCGCAGCCCAGCGGATTTCCTTCGGTGTTTTCAGCTGCAGCAGCCCGCCCGGTGTCAGTCCAAACGGACTTGTGAACACAAAGGCCTCTGTGTATAAGGCTAGAGGACTGTGTATAAGGCTAGACGACTGGGTATAAGGCTAGAGGACTGGGGACCACAGACTGTAGTCGTGCTGAAGGCCAAGGGACTGAAGAACGCGGAGGGATGCTGTGTAACAAGGTCTGGAGTCTGGGGAGGAGGGACTGCAGATGGAGCCAGCGGATGTGAAGAGGCTGACAGGTCCTCCTGTCTGTGGTGACTGTCATCACTGTCCGCCGACACAGTGGTGAGAACTTGTAGGCAAGCTGTGAATTCATTCACAAGCTGTGAACTGCTACACTAGCCGAGAGAGGACTACACAAGCCTCGGGGAACTTTTGTCACAAAGCATTCCGCTGGCTTCTCACAGGAATATGAACAGCTGTTGTCCAGTTCACTGTATGGCGATGGGAGGACTGTGAACACCAGACAATCGGAGCGCTGGCAGGCTCACACATCCAGCTGTCCTCACGGAATGGAATGAAAGACCAGTGTACAGATTCAGGTAGCGCTGTGTCATCTAACTGCATGACATCACTGATGCCAGACCTGAGGGCAAATCTGATGCCAGCCTCCCGGGCCTCATTCTGATCCAATAAAGTCAGACCAGTCCTTGACCTCACCCTCCTGCATCCTCCAGCACGACAAGCAGGCGAGATACGTACCGAGCTACAAAGGTCAGACAACTTTAATGAAACTAGACAGATTATAAGGCTAGAGGAAAAATCAACAGATTATACATAAGCTAGCGACATCGACAGCGAGGAAAGAAGACTGATGAAAACTGTGGACTTCAGTAAATGCACTACACAAAGTTGAAAGCCGGAGAATTGATTATTGAATCTTAAAACCGCACCGGGAGGACAAATTCTCCCCGGGGCTTTGAAGAACATCGATCCCCAGTGTAACCAGGAAACTGCAATAAGTCCAGCAACTGTCGGGACTTCAGGGGCCGCCGACTGAAAGTCCACATCAAGATGGAGTAACCTGCCAGCAATTAGCTTCTTCCTTCTCTCTCTCTCTCGGTGACACAGCCTCTGCTGCTGACTCGGTGCAAAACACTAACAGTTAGTCTGAATTACCTCAGATGGATGGATTACCTGTTTTCTGTTAAAACGGATGCAGGTGTTTTGAACCGGAGACCACTGGGATAGCTTTTGCAGGCAATCAACGTATAGCTGGAGACAGAAAACACACACAGACAGTGTGTTTGTGTGTTTGTGTGTGTGTGTTGCTGAGGTCTGACTGACATACAGTGGGGCTTGCTTCATGCCTCACGCCAAGGTTCAATTCATCTTTCAACTGCTGTTGATGTCTTTGCCAGATCTTGTAGTCGTCCTCCTCGCATGAACACACCTGTGGTAGGCAAGGCACCTGTCCTGCCGTCAGTGAGGGGCGCCTGGGGGGTGAGAGTGTACAAAGCTGGGGTTCGAGTGACCCTAACCCCACATTTTGAGAAAGTTCTTTGCGTCTGAAATCCTTGCGCCGCTCAGGAAAGAGAGTGCATGTTATTTCTGTCTGCACCGAGCTTCGGCAAGTAACACTGAAGGTGAGAGAAAAACTCGTTCTTGGCATTTTATAAACTTATCTTTAAACGCACTCTTCGACCCCACAGTGTGAGAGCGCACAGATTACTGGTTAGGGATGATCTCAGCTTTTTAACAAGTGCGTCATGCTTTAGTTCAAACCCAAATATATACCCTGCAATCTGGTCAGGGTCAGTGCACCCTGCCATACCCCTTCCTGCCACTGCCGGGTTATCTCTGTGCGACGTGTGAGGATCTCAATACCTGGATCACAGGTTATCTCTGTGACACCTACAAGGACTTCAATACCTGGATCGAAGCCCTGGAAAGACACACACCTACCCTTGACACCTGGTGATGCAAACAGTTGTAAGGGAAACATACTTTCCTGCTGACCTTTAAGAGGCGACAAAGACGTCAGGTCAAGGACCATCGAAAACGAGTTCCTGATCGAGTCCTGAAAGGAAAATACGTAAAACCCTACTGTAAACAATACTGTAAACCACACTGTAAACCATACTGTAGCTCCTGGCAATGGGCTCACGCTGAAGCCACCCCACCGTGTATTATTTGTGTCTGCGAGGTCTGCAGGCGCCGAGGTCAGTGACCACAGTGACTCTGTGAGCGTGTGAATGCTGACGTGTACTCCAGCCATTGGGGGCAGAGGGAGGACAAGCCAGAGGACCAGCCACACACGACAAGCTCAGCAGGGAGAAGCCGTCAAAGCGGGATCTGGAGTATTCTGAGTGGTCTCCCCCCACTGTCGTTGATGCCATCTGTGACGTCACACAGTACCGTTTCCGGGGCGCAGCAGACAGCGGCAGAGGAAGATGGGAAGAGGTCAAGTGTGTCAGGCGTGTCAGGCGTGTCAGGACTGTCCACAGTCAAGGCCGCGTACAGAGTGGTGGAGGCGCTCAACATGTCCACTGCCCCAGCTCCTCACAGGGCACAGGGCACTGTGTCTACCGTCGCTGGCGTCAGCACCGTGGACATCTTGGACAGCGTCACCTACGTCCACAACATCAGCAACGACTCCATGGCCGACGCAGACTTGGCGTACGAACTGGAGAACCCGGCGGTGGGCATTCTACTGGCTTTGTTCTCGCTGGTTGTCATCGTCGGCAACTTAATGGTCATCGTCGCTGTCTTCAAGGAGCTGTACCTACGATCAGTGACCAACTACTTCATAGTCTCACTGGCCATCGCTGACGTCATGGTAGGCGGGGTAGTAATGCCCTTCGCCATCTCCCTGGAGATGACCCACGACGTGTGGCTTTACGGCAGAGAGTGGTGTGACCTCTGGCACTCGCTG
Organism: Pomacea canaliculata; assembly: GCF_003073045.1. Lineage (NCBI taxonomy): Eukaryota > Metazoa > Mollusca > Gastropoda > Architaenioglossa > Ampullariidae > Pomacea > Pomacea canaliculata. The sequence continues at coordinate 416,042 of NC_037594.1, forward strand.
GATGTCTTGGCCTCAACGGCCTCCATCCTCAACCTGTGCGTCATCAGCCTGGACCGATACTGGGCCATCACCGATCCAATCGCCTACCCCAGCAAGATGTCCACCTGCAAGGTGTGCCTGCTCATCACCATGGTGTGGCTGTGCTCAGCGGGAATTTCCTTCCCGGCCGTGGCCTGGTGGAAGGCGGTGACGCCCCCTGACCTTCCGGAGCACGAGTGTCTCTTCACCGACGACAGTGGCTACCTCATCATCTCCTCCATCATCTCCTTCTACTGCCCGACCATCATCATGATGTTTGTGTATGCCAAGATCTACCGTGCCGCCATGGCGCAGTACGAGGGCATCAAGGCGGGCAGTAAAATCACTTCCGACGGAATCCGCGGTGACGATGGCGAGGTCATGACCTTAAGGATACATCGCGGCGGACTGCGCCACAACCACGACGACGGTCACCACCACCATCATCACGCCAACGGTGGTAGTGGGGGAGGAGGGAACGGCCTGGGAGTCGGCTCCTCTGGCGTCCCCCTGCAGTTCGAGCGTTCTACCAGCGACAGCGACGGTGACAGCCCCTGCCACACCACGCGCCTGCACGTGCCGGACAGCGCAGTAAGTACCCCTCGGCCTGCCAAGCACATCACCAAGCGACTACGTCATTTCGCCATCAGCAAGAAGCTGACGAAGCTGGCGCGCGAGCAGAAGGCGGCCAAGACGCTGGGCATCGTCGTGGGGGTCTTCATCATCTGCTGGCTTCCCTTCTTCGTCACCAACGTCCTTTTCGGGGTCTGCAAGCTGGACTGCATCCCTAACCCTGACGTCATCATTCCAGTGGTCACGTGGCTGGGGTACGTCAATTCCGGAATGAACCCCATCATCTATGCACTGTCCATGCGGGACTTCCGGCGAGCCTTCGGCAAGATGATCTTTATCTGTTGTCCGAGATACCGGTACGAGCACCACAAGCGTCAATACCAACACCACAACAGCAACTCCACCTCCAGCTTCTCCGCCAGCTGCAGCGACAGGTGCGTAGCGCTCAAGATCTAGCTTCGCTTAGCACAGACGGCCGGGTGCACGGGTAGGCGCTTTCACTCGTCTTAAAGAGAAAGGTGGCCGCTTGACCGGCCAACCACTTGTAGTCAGTCAATATGGAGTCCTACGTGCACGTGTGCACATCCAGAGATTGCCGGCATTGTGAGGTGATCTCCTCTGTAACGGTTGCACAGTCTGGGAATGTAGTCACGTGGCCAGTGCAGGGTCATCCGGAAGTTTGGTTACTGAGAGGAAGTTAGATGCTACCAGACATCAATGAAAGATCACAATCAGGAGCAAATGGCTTGGCGAGCTTTGGTTGTAAACATCTGGAAATATCGAAACATTCTCAGGGGATATGACCACGGAATATTAGAATGTCTATGGCGACTTTAGGAAAGTGGAATGGATTGTGGATACAATGACATACAACATGGAATACACTGACAGGATTGTGGATACAATGACATGCAGCATGGAATACACTGACAGATTGTGGATACAATGACATGCAGCATGGAATACATTTACAGGACTGTGGATACACTGACAGATTGTGGATACACTTACATACTGCGTGGATACACTGACAGGATTGTGGATACAATGACATGCAGCATGGAATACATTTACAGGACTGTGGATACACTGACAGATTGTGGATACACTTACATACTGCGTGGATACACTGAACAGGATTGTTGATACAGTGACATACTGTATGGAATACACTTACAGGACTGTGGATACACTGACAGGATTGTGGATACACTGATACGATTGTGGATACAATGACATAAAGCATGGAATACACTAACAGGATTGTGGATACACTGACAGGATTGTGGATACGATGACATAAAGCATGGAATACACTAACAGGATTGTGGATACACTGACAGGATTGTGGATACGATGACATAAAGCATGGAATACACTAACAGGATTGTGGATACACTGACAGGATTGTGGATACGATGACATACTGCGTGGATACACTGAACAGGATTGTTGATACAGTGACATACAGTATGGAATACACTGACAGGACTGTGGATACACTGACAGGATAATGGATACGATGACATACTGCATGGAATACACTTACAAAACTGTGGATACACTGACATACTGCGTGGATACACTGACAGATTGTGGATACACTGACATACAACATGGAATACACTTACAGGACTGTGGATACACTGAGAGGATTGTGGATACACTGACATACAGCATGGAATACACTAACAGGATTGTGGATACACTGACAGGATTGTGGATACACTGACATACAGCATGGAATACACTAACAGGATTGTGGATACACTGACAGGATTGTGGATACAATGACACACAGCATGGAATACACTAACAGGATTGTGGATACACTGACATACAGCATGGAATACACTGAGAGGATTGTGGATACACTGACATACAGCATGGAATACACTAACAGGATTGTGGATACACTGACAGGATTGTGGATAACTGACATACAGCGTGGAATACACTGACAGGATTGTGGATACACTGACAGGATTGTGTATACACTGACATACAGCATGGAATACACTAACAGGATTGTGGATACGAGGACATGCTACCTTTGCCGCGATTGACCACAAGCCCAGGATGGCCATGTCATGGTAGACACCAGGATGCTTTTATGTGGGACTTGAGTGTAAAACTGTATGACACTGTGTCCTATGAGTGAGCCCTCTTGTAGAAGTGTCATAATCATGTCAGCTGTAGCTTACAGTCTTAGCGAGCTTTTAAAATAATGGAATGATACGGAAACCCCGGTCTGGCCTCGGTCCTAAGCTCAGTGCCACGGCAGTCTAGTGCAAACCTCGATTCCAGCGGAAGGATCTTTGGTAGGCACAGTTCTTTGTAACAGTGTGTGTGCGTGTTGGTGTGTGTGTGTGTCCGTGTGTGTGTGTGTCATTATGCTCAAGCTGTGTGTCAGTGTTTGTGCGTGTGACTGTGTTTATGGTGTGTGCGTCTGTGCATGCGCGTGTCTGTGAAGGATGGCGAGTGTTTGACTGACTTATTTAAGTATTGTTTGAATGCTGCCATGTGGATGCCTGTCCAGGTAGAAACTTGTGCGAGGTTGTTGTTACCTGTCAGTCTGACGGCTGCAATAAAGGCTGCAACACCTGTACAGGAATGGTCGTACATACGGGACACTGGTACACACGGGATAATGTGATGATACAAAGTTGATAATATAATGATAAGAGGATAGTGTGGTAATACAAAGTTGATAATATAATGATAAGAGGATATTGTGGTACAAAGTTGATAATATAATGATAACAGGATAATGTGATACATAGTTGATAATATAATGATAAGAGGATATTGTGGTACATAGTTGATAATATAATGATAAGAGGATAGTGTGGTGATACAAAGTTAATACAATAACTGCTCAAGTCGTCTTCAGTCAGTCATGTCAGCTCACATTTAGTATTTTCTGATTGGGTCTTGATCGCTGAAACATCTAGAAATCTTGAATGTTAGCCTGACAAGCAGTTTATTTGCTGTAACTAGAATCTGTTGTTGACATAAACCTCAAGTTGACTGGTCAGTGTCCAACTGACACCTTACTAGTCTTTAGTCCAAAACTGATTCTCTTTCATATACTGAGCTTAAGGCGAGAGGAAAATAAAAACAGATGTTAACAAATCTCTCTTTTGTTTCGTTAATATCATTCAGTCGGCGAAATATTTCTGTCCCTAAGCGAGTCCTCATCTAGATTTTACACGACCAGCGCTGACTGTCCGTACGACTAACGCTGGATGTCCACAGAACTGCAAATATAATTTGTGCTGAGCTGATGGCACACACACCTGACACACCTGACACACCTGGCACACCTGACACACCACTTATTTCAGCCAAACGTTTGTGCAAAGCCAGGGTTTGGTTTAGCCAGGACTGAGGGAAGGCAGTGAATTCATGAAGCCTCCAGGACAGTGACGTCCTCCCACAATGCCGTCCCGCCATCCCTCCTTCACCCTGCATCGCCATCACGCGCTGTGCACACGCTGACATGTCACTGCTAATGTAAGTATTTCAGTGTCAGAGCGTGTCACTTGATGTGTCAGAGGCAGCTTGTGTCAATGGTGTGTGTCAGTGTCAGTCCTCAAGTCTTTGCTTTGTCGCCAGCCGTGGATTTGCTACACAGACTGCGGTGAGCGCTACTCACTCCTGGCATTGCGAGAGCCGTGAAGAACTGACAAACTGATATTGTTATCGGCGTTTAGCACTAACAGTGTGACACTATAGGCGTTTAGCACTAACAGTGTGACACTATAGGCGATTAGCACTAACAATGTGACACTATAGGCGGTTAGCACTAACAGTGTGACACTATAGGCGATTAGCACTAACACTGTGACACTATAGGCGGTTAGCACTAACAGTGTGACACTATAGGCGATTAGCACTAACACTGTGACACTATAGGCGATTAGCACTAACAGTGTGACACTATAGGCGATTAGCACTAACAGTGTGACACTATGAGTGTTTAGAACTAAGAATTTAGCATACAGTCATTTAGCACTAATAATTTGACATGAATATAGGCATTTAGCAATAACAATCTCTCCTTAGTATAAACATTTAGCACAAGTATACCGACACTTAGCACTAGTATACGGACACTTAGCACTATTATACCGACACTTAGCACTAGTATACAGACACTTAACACTAGTATACCGACATTTAGCAAAAGTATACCGACACTTAGCACTAGTATACCGACACTTAGCACTAGTATACCGACACTTAGCACTAGTATACAGACACTTAGCACTAGTAAACCGACACTTAACACTAGTATACAGACACTTAGCACTAGTAAACCGACACTTAACACTAGTATACAGACACTTAGCACTAGTAAACCGACACTTAGCACTAGTATACCGACACTTAGCACTAGTATACCGACACTTAGCACTAGTAAACCGACACTTAACACTAGTATACAGACACTTAGCACTAGTAAACCGACACTTAGCACTAGTATACCGACACTTAGCACTAGTATACCGACACTTAACACTAGTATACGGACACTTAGCACTAGTATACAGACACTTAACACTAGTATATCGACACTTAGCACTAGTATACAGACACTTAACACTAGTATACCGACACTTAGCACTAGTATACAGACACTTAACACTAGTATATCGACACTTAGCACTAGTAAACCGACACTTAACACTAGTATACAGACACTTAGCACTAGTAAACCGACACTTAGCACTAGTATTCCGACACTTAGCACTAGTAAACCGACACTTAACACTAGTATATCGACACTTAGCACTAGTAAACCGACACTTAACACTAGTATATCGACACTTAGCACTAGTAAACCGACACTTAACACTAGTATACCGACACTTAGCACTAGTAAACCGACACTTAACACTAGTATACAGACACTTAGCACTAGTATACCGACACTTAGCACTAGTATACGGACATTTAACAATAGCCACCTGATGTCAACAGTTGCTGTAGCTGGGGCAGATGTTGCGGACACAGTAAGTCACAGAGAGCCGTCACGTGCGGGGAAAGAAGTGTCTGTGGTGTGAAATACAGAAGAGATTAGTCTCGTCTGAGGAGAAACAAACTGTGGCGGCCGTGGAGCTGCGAGGCTTTTACTTACATTTCCAGTAAATAAAGGAGTTTCTCAGTTTTCTACATCGATCTCATTCTTTTGACAACACTAATAATGGCTTTTGAGACAGGTTGGGAGTTCTTTGCACGAAGTTTGCTGGAGGTGAGAGGGTGGGACGGGGAGAGAAGAAAGACCAAATGAGTAGAAAGGAAGGAAAAAAGAGGAAATGGTGGAACGATTCACTTAGTGAGTCGATACACTACAGAGACAATGTCAGACAAGGAAGTGGCGATACCAGGCGAGGCTTGTGACTTCAGCTCTTCATGTTTTCGTCTTTTCTTTTGTTTCACATTCCTGTGTTCTCTTTTCTTTCTGTCTTACAGTCAAAGGTAAAGGCAAGGCGAGAAAAGTCTGGGAAATACTGACTGATACAATGTAACATAATCTAATCTCTACAACTTAACACAACCTAACTGACCTTAGCTGACAACCTACTTGTAAAATATTAACTAATTAACAGTCTAACTGATAGCTACCATCATCTAACCCACACACTGTAGAGTACACAGCAAGTAGTGACAGTCGTGACATGTCGTGACATAACAGTCTAACTGATAGCTACCAGCATCCAACACACACACTGTAGAGTACACAGCAAGTTGTGACAGTCGTGACATGTCGTGACATAACAGTCTAACTGATAGCTACCATCATCTAACCCACACACTGTAGAGTACACAGCAAGTAGTGACAGTCGTGACATGTCGTGACATAACAGTCTAACTGATAGCTACCATCATCTAACCCACACACTGTAGAGTACACAGCAAGTAGTGACAGTCGTGACATGTCGTGACATAACAGTCTAACTGATAGCTACCAGCATCTAACCCACACACTGTAGAGTACACAGCAAGTAGTGACAGTCGTGACATGAAGTGTTCTCCACAGGAGTAGGCTGGCATAGTGCTGGTGACATGCTTGGCTGAGTTAGTCATCCATTATATAATCAGACTGCAAACATTGTTTGTGGAGGTGACAATAAAGTGGACAGCTTCACCTCCGCCTGTCAGCATGACTGTACACACATCGTGCTCTTCCTTTATACATCTCGCACGCTGCCAGTCTCTTCTAAATTATTCCATACAAGTTCTTGGTCAGCCTCAAAATGTTTACAAACTCAACCAAAGGCGAACAGAAACAGTGATAAAATAATGATAATATCAACAACATTCCACTGATATCCTTGTGATAAGATAAACAACACATCGACACAACAGAGGAGACAAAGATGTCCACATGAACATTGCAAATAAGACCAGAGATCAACAAACAACATGGTGAGGACAGAAAAGTAGTCCAGCAATTAATTCAAGCAGCAGAAGACTGTGCAGTCCCCCCGTCCATGAGGAATGACACTTTGGTATCTCAAAGTCAGGGGGACTGGTGGTAGGGAGGGATGCATCACAGGTGAACGTGTATTCAGTTTATTTGGCTTGTTTACTTGATTATTAATTGTCTTACAATGCAAAGAAGTCTGCCTGCGAGGCAGTGACTGTGTTGTTTGCTCATAAAACTGTTGATGGTGGACTGGGTGACTGGGTGACTGGGTGACTGGGTGACTGGGTGACTGGGTGACGGCTGTCAGAGACACAATGACACGGTCCGATGGAACTGATGAAGCACGTGCTTTATTTATTGTTCATGACTATTGTTTATTTTTCGACCTGTCTCTCATCAAACCTTTCAGATGGATGCATGTACAGGTGTATCAAGTCTAACTCGTGGTGTTACAGATACAAAATACAAAATGCGAGATGTAGAGATAAAGACAGTTTCTCACTCATCGTTGTAACGCAGTGTTACACAAGATGTCTTGGTAATGTTGAGTAAATGTTGCTGACACAGCAATAAATCACTCATTACATTTGGTAACACCGAGCCCCGTGTCTGCGCGCCATTCCTTGTCACCGACACTTTGGTTTCCACGGGCCGAGCCCTCGCCATCTTGAAACTGTTGTCAGCGTCTGTTTACTGACACAACAAACAACCACTTGCACGTGGGCCTGGAGTAGCACACAAACAATTCCTGCTGTCAGCCACCTAACAGCGGTGATGCACAGGCATTACACGTCACAGACCTGACCCCTCACGGGCATCACACGTCACAGACCTGACCCCACACGGGCATTACACGTCACAGACCTGACCCCACACGAGCATCACACGTCACAGACCTGATCCCTCACGGGCATCACACGTCACAGACCTGAGCTCTCTTCTCGCTGTTTGTCCACAGAACCTCATTGTCAAGCTTCAGAAAGTCCAGAACTCAGCCGCTCGTCTCTTTTTCACGACTCGCGAATGTGAACACGTGACACCACTTCTTTACTCGAAGGCTCCCCTCCTCCACTACTTTACTGAAGTCTTGTCTGTCCACATTCCTGCCCAACCCTTGGCTCCTCATCAGACTCCCCCAGTCTACCCTCCCTCCCACAGACAGACACATACGAACAACAGACTTCCTCCCTCTGTGCTGCTCACCAGTGGAACTCTCCTCCTCATCACATTCACCACTCGGACTGAAAGCTACATTCACACGCTCTGTGAACACATGTCTGTTCACAAAGTGCTATCCCTGAATTACTATCTGAACTGCCTGGCAACACTGTCTGTCATGTTAACCATCACGTGACGACTCCATCTGCCACTGTGTACAGTATCTACATCCCTTCATACCTTCATCACTGCTGTACCTTCTGCTCTTGTACCTCCTCTGATGCTCAGTGTGTCTGTAGTACCTCCCTGTCCACTGGCTGTTATCTTGTGCCTCATCTTGGTTGTCATGCTGCGCGTTATTGTTCAGTTTATTATGATTATGATTATGATGATGATAATGATGATGATGATTATTATTACGACTCTCCTCCTCGGCCATTGTCCCCTCTCTCTCCTCTTCCACTTGGTGACGTTTGGGGAGCTTCGTGAAATGCTAGGCTGAAATCAAATGTTACAGCAAATAGTACTGAATGACAATGACAATGAGAGTGACAATGACAATGAGAATGACAGTGACAGTGACAGTGACAATGACAATTCTTTATTTACGAGAGGTAAAATAAGCAGCAGGCGCTTTTTTCCATTTAGCCCTCGCCCTTTACAGGGAAGGAAATAGTTACATAAAGTAAGTAATTAAGCATTATATAAGAAACAAATGTCGTAATCACAAAGGTGGGTGGATATTGACAAGGTGATGATTAGGAATATATATTTACAAGGTCACCTGGAGTTGGGAGGAGTCTCTAGAGGCCTCATCTATATGTCTTGTAAGTATTTGGATAGGTGGCGTCTAAAGCAGTTCAGGGAGTTCAATTGCTTGAGATGGAGAGGGAGGCAGTTCCATTGCACGCAACCTGAGTACTGCAGACTCAAACACAGATACGCACAGATACACACAGTCACACACAAACACGGATGCCCATACACACAGATACACACACACAGACACACAGTCACACACACAGATACACACACAGATACATACAGGCTCACACATACAGATACGCACAGATACACACTGTCACACACAAACACAGTCACACACGCAGATACACACACACAGACACATGCAGGCTCACACACACAGATACACACACTTGCCCGCTGTACCACTCACCTATTGTTTATAAGCAGGCCTGGATGTGCATCCCTCAGATGTGTCCTACGCCTGCGTGGTGCCGGCCATTAAGCTGCTTACAGGTCCCCGGATGTACCCCGGGTCGTAAATAACGTCCCATGTTCAGCCACTGTGCAGACTTCCAGTCCCCAGCAGCACGGCACCCGCCATCCTTCAGTCACCCAGTGACCCCACCTCAGCCCCACTCCTGTCAGACCCCACTCTTACACTCGCTACTTGTGTCACCAGTGTATCTGTCTGACTGTGTGTGTGTGTGTGTGTGTGTGTGTGCTCTGTGCGTGTGTGTGTGTGTGTTCTCTGTGCGTGTGTGTGTGTGTGTGTGTGTGTGTGCTCTGTGCGTGTGTGTGTGTCCGGCATAGATCTCTGTCACGGACACTGAGAGATTGCAGGATTGTCTGTGAGCTTTGTGTTGCGCCATGTTTTATATCCTAAGCCCTGAGATGAGATGACTTGTACAGTGATTGTCAGTGATTGTGTAAATGACGTGTGCATACCTATCTGTACTGTGACATTTCTGTGTTTATTTATCTGTGTACCTATCTGTACTGTGTTTATTTATCTGTGTACCTATATACCTATCTGTACTGTGTCATTTCTGTGTTTATTTATCTGTGTACCTACATACATATCTGTACTGTGTTTATTTATCTGTGTACCTATATACCTATCTGTACTGTGTCATTTCTGTGTTTATTTATCTGTGTACCTACATACATATCTGTACTGTGTTTATTTATCTGTGTACCTACTTACCTATCTGTACTGTGTCATTTCTGTGTTTATTTATCTGTGTATCTGTACATCAAGTCTGTAGCTGACTGCTGGAGATGGTGATTAGCAGCAATCAGTGGCAATGTCAGTAATGAGACGAGAGGTGACAAAGCCCAGACAGCAGCTGCAGCATCTACTGACTTGACAGTCACTAGTAGCCACACACTTTGGCACAACCAGCTTGTGACACACGGCATTACCTCCACCTGACCAACCATGGACTGTTGCTGTGACACCTGGCGATGACAGACTGCACTCGCTACTGATGACAAGCTGTAGTACCTGTCACTGACAGATGGTAGTAGATACGACAGACCACAACATCTGGCGATACAAACCGCAATTCCCGGCAGTGACGAGTGGTGTACGTGTTGATAGCAACACTCACGTCACTACAATGGTGGTGTACATGTTCATAACAACACTCACGTCACTACAATGACAAGTGGTGTACGTGTTGATAGTAACACTCACGTCACTACAATGACGAGTGGTGTACGTGTTCATAGCAACACTCACGTCACTACAATGACGAGTGGTGTACGTGTTCATAGCAACACTCACGTCACTACAATGACGAGTGGTGTACGTGTTCATAGCAACACTCACGTCACTACAATGACGAGTGGTGTACGTGTTCATAGCAACACTCACGTCACTACAATGACGAGTGGTGTACGTGTTCATAGCAACACTCACGTCACTACAATGACGAGTGGTGTACGTGTTCATAGCAACACTCACGTCACTACAATGACGAGTGGTGTACGTGTTGATAGCAACACTCACGTCACTACAATGACGAGTGGTGTACGTGTTCATAGCAACACTCACGTCACTACAATGACGAGTGGTGTACGTGTTCATAACAACACTCACGTCACTACAATGACGAGTGGTGTACGTGTTCATAGCAACACTCACGTCACTACAATGACGAGTGGTGTACGTGTTCATAACAACACTCACGTCACTACAATGACGAGTGGTGTACGTGTTCATAGTAACACTCACGTCACTACAATGGTGGTGTACGTGTTCATAACAACACTCACGTCACTACAATTGCTAACGACTGTCAAGGAGACAAGAGTCCAGCTCCACGATACCTACTACTTACAATTTTATTTCTACATATTTACACAGTTACTTGTACACTACATAGCTATATATAGTTACATACCTTCTTGTACACAGTTACTTCTACATAGCTATAGATAGTTACATACCTTCTTGTACACAGTTACTTCTACATAGCTATAGATAGAGAGAGTTACATACCTACTTGTACACAATTTCTTCTACATAGCTATATATAGTTACATACCTACTTGTACACAAGCTATATATCCTTCTTGTACACATTTACTTCTATATAGCTATATATAGTTACATACCTACTTGTACACAAGCTATATATAGAGAGTTACATACCTACTTGTACACAATTTCTTCTACATAGCTATATATAGTTACATACCTACTTGTACACAAGCTATATATCCTTCTTGTACACAGTTACTTCTACATAGCTATATATAGTTACATATCTTCTTGTACACAGTTACTTCTACATAGCTATATATAGTTACATACCTAGTTGTACACAAGCTATATATATATATAGAGAGAGAGTTACATACCTACTTGTACACAAGCTATATATATAGAGTTACATACCTACTTGTACACAGCTACTTCTACACAGTTACATCTACGTAGTTACATACCTACTTGTACACAGCTACATGTTTGTGACCAGCCAGTAGCTGCAGTAGCCTGTAAATGCTCTCTCTACCATACGATGGATGACAAGAAGACACGGTAGGACTGTAACACACGGTAACATTGTAACACATCGTAGGACTGTAACACACGGTAACATTGTGACATACTGTAACCCTGTAAGCATTGTACTCAGATCTCTGACTGGGAGGACGGCTGTACGTCACACGGAGGCTCAATGAGTTTATCACAGATAATGTCGTCTGCTACCAGATCGACTGTCTGTGGGAAACAAAGAAGTCTTTAATGTTAATGTGAGTTAATGTGAGTTAATATAAGTGACTGTGAGTTACTGTCAGTTAATATGAGTTAATATAAGTTAATGTGAGTTACTGTGAGTTAACGCGCTTCATGTCGGTCTATGTGCGCTAATGTGCATCACTATGTGTGAGTGTGTGACAATGTACATTAATGTGAGTTCATGTGCAAAAGACAAACAGCAGCAGCACGTGAGACCCTCTCCAGACGTGATGTAAGTGTGAGAGTCTCGTGACGTTGTCTCAGGAGATGTTGAGGCGAGAGCGAGGCTTGCCGAGGGAGCAATCTTTTCTCATTAAGGACTACAAACATCAGGAGAAATATTCAAAGCAGCCAACAAGGACATGAGATAAAACAGAAATGAATAGATAGCAAGATGAGCGGGCGACTGGGATCATGTTTATCTTTGTGTATACATGTATATGTACATATGTCTAGACAGTACACTTGTACAGGTGTATATGTACATATGTCTAGACAGTACGCTTGTACATGTACATGTATATGTACATATGTCTAGACAATACACTTGTACAGGTGTATATGTACATATGTCTAGACAGTACACTTGTACAGGTGTAGCTACCTGACCACAGGCTGTGTTTACATTTAGTCGATGGTGTCACTCAGTCTCTACAACATTGTTTGTCACTCTGTAGAAATACTTTCACACATGGCACTGAATCCTTTGTTAATTAATAGTGGTAAGGTATAGTCCACAAAGGATGATGATGATGATGATGATGATGATTGCAAACGTCTGTTAGTTGATGGCGACGATTCTATGATGTGAATGCAGGACGTGTAGCGGGTGTCCAGTAACCTGCCCATAGGTACCCCGGGTCTACTGCATGAGACATACCCGAGACTAGACTATTTTGCTTGTCACGGGTAGACATGTCACGTTCCCTGCATTTCATTTCTGCTTCAGTTTGTGACAGTCAGCAGCACGCTCTGCTTACGAGGGCATAAAACAGTGAGAAATGAACGCTCACACACACAAACACACTTTCTTGAGCGCAATAAACATCTTATTCAAGCCAATCCTTTCTTCCACCCTTTATTGACTGACGTACTGACACTGACACTGACACTGACACTGACTGACACTGACACTGACACTGACATTCACTCTCTCACACGTAGAGGTAAAAAAGAAGAAGTGGCAGACAGTATTTATCTCGGTGCTGGAGCTGCAAGTCCATTGTGAGGTCCTCGTGTTGCACGCCCACCCTCATTCCACAGCCACCCGAGGGCACAGCGCGGGTGTACGGTCGTGACCAGGTCATTGCCCTTCTTTTCTGTGCCTGACCCGGTCAGTGATATTGCCGTCTGTTAATTACCGAGGCTTAATTACCGAGTTTTGATTACCAGCAGATCGATGTGTCCGTTGTCAAAGCAAGTCTCACACAACCTTTGCCCTTCTGCTCCGCAGGTCATTGCACCTGCACCTGCACCTGCACCTGCACCCACTCGGCTGCTCGATGAATAAATCAAATCACGAGGCTACTTTCTCTCCCTCTTCCACTTCACCTGTCGTCACAACGCAGACACACATACAAACACACACATACATACACTCACACACATACACACGCAGACACACACACTCACACACACATACACTCAGACACACACATAGAGACACACATACATACACAGACACACATACAAACACACTCACACACACATACACTCAGACACACACATAGAGACACACATACATACACAGACACACATACAAACACACTCACACACACACTTACACTCACACACACATACAAACACTCAGACACACACAAAGAGACACACACAGACACACACAGACATACACAGAGACACACAGACACACAGAGACACACAGAGACACACAGACACACAGACACACACACATGCACACACACATACACACTGCTATGTGCTGTCTACGAGGCTACAAACAAACACTCGTTTCCGATTGACTGAAGCTGACCGGATGAAGTATTGTACTTTGTACAAACATTTGTATTTGAAAGTATTTAAAGACAGGACAGGCGTACTAAAAGAAAGGAAAAATAAAGGATTTATTGAACACGTGTTCGTCTGATGCCTTTGTAGCAACAAGCACATGGGGATCGATGAATGTCGGAATCGATAACAAACTTGTGGGACGATGTTAGGGCCCGTTACTCTCGTGGCCTCAGGCTCACAGCTACTGTCCTCCATTCCGTCGTCCATCGACAACGATACAGCTCCACTTACAGCTGCAGCTGTTACAGCTGACAGAATAAACTGAGACAAGACAAAGACAGCGAGGCTTCTTCAGCTCAACCTCACTGTTGTGGGCCTTGTGTGGGCCTTGTGTGGGCCTGGTGTGTGCCACGTGTGGGCCGCGTGTGGGCCGTGGTCAGCCTGGTGCTATAGAAACCTTTCTTACTCTCAACACTTTCTAGTTTTTTAATCCCCTGGGTGCAAGTCTTTTCTTTCCTACTCGCCCAGCCCGCCTGTCCCCTCACTTATTTTTTTTCTTTCTACGTTCGCACGAGCGATGAGTGACGTCATACAGACATGCGCAGTGCTGTCGAGCGCGCCACCTATTGTTGCGAAGTGTTTCTGCACCTCTTAGATAACAGACCGCGCGCCATGAAGTGGGAGCAGAGTGACTCCATTACAAAGAAAAGTGGGTGCGCAGCCACCACCCGACCGAAAGAAAAGCCGATCACACCCCTCTCTACCCCAGCCCCACCCCTAGTACAGTGGCTGGTCGAGTGGCTGGTCGGGCGAGTGGCAGCAGGTACAGGAGCCACATCTGACATGGGCAGCAGAAGTGATGGACTGCTGGAGCCACCTGCTGACACACCATGGTGACGGGGTGAATGGGTGGGTGTGTAGGTGTGTGGGTGTGGGGTGTGGGGTGGGGTGTGGGGTGTGGGGTTGGGATGTGGACAGACTGCCACAAGACAGCAAACAGTGTGGCAGACTTGTCTAGTGCCGTCACCCACTTGATCTCGTGAATGCTGCTCACTCATTGCGTGTCCCAAGCCTCCAACGCACACAGTCTATTTTCGTCGCTCGTGCAAGTGGATTGTGCGTTTTTTGAAAGGCTCGCGAGGTTAGCTGCTAATGATGTGGGTAAAGCCAAGGTCATTAGCTGGCCAAACCGCAGTGAATTCTCGCATTCCGTTCATTGTCATGCTGCACGCCTACAAACGTCACCAGGTACCGACAGCGGTCACCATGGTGACGTCACGCTTGCCACTATTGCCATTTATTTGAGGTCTCCCATTGGATGAGCCCTTCACAACGTCAGCATAATTCTGACGTCACTATTGCCGTCTCAAACTATCTGCTCATATTTTGAGTATTATTCTGGAATATTGAGTCTGACTGAGTCTTATTCTGTTCTGAACTACAAGCTCAGTCATTTGAAAATGATGGACTTAAAAGTATTAAAATTAAATTCATAAAGGATGAAGTATGAACAAAATAAACGTGAGCGTTCTTATCGCGTGACATAATGCAGAACAGTAAACGTCACGTATTACAGTTACTTGCGTCCAGTAACCCATGATGACCGACCAGGACTTATCTGTAGCAATTGTGTTCAGGCAGGCTGAATATATTTCTGTCATCTCCTGTGAATACTGTAACAGTTACTTATCATGGGACATCTCCTTCCTTGACTCCGCTGTAATACAGAAATTAATACGTAGAAAGGCTTGTTGAATTGCTTAGCCTCGAATCCGAAACAACCAAACCAGCCTCCTTCGCTGTGTAACAAGACATGGAGTCATGGAGCCATGGAGTCAAGTCATAAAAGGAGAAAAGGCATGTTTGTCTTTCCGAGGATATTAAAAGTGTATAAACAAGGAGAGGTTAATTTGGGAGCAAATACACGTCTGTGAAATATTTTGTCAAGAAATGAAACATGAGACAGAGATGTACTGAACGAGTTTTCTTCACACAAAACGCGTTGTTTACATGCTGATGAGAAGACGATAGAAAGTAGAAAACGCTTCACAATATTGACAAACATACGATACAACATCGGACAACAAGACTGGTAGGACGTAGACCCTGGCATCACACACTAGGGCAACCACCTTCTACGTTCGTGCAACGTTTGTGCGACGTTCTTACACGTAGGTGACGTTTCCATGTTTCTACATTCACAGGATTCTCACTCAGGAACAGTTGTGCAGGAGCGATGGAGGTAAAGACATTTCACACACTTGGCCATCGCCCTCCGCATGGAGGGGAGACCGTCAGCCCCCCACACCCACGCCGCCAGTATTTTTCTTGGCTGTGTTGACTCGCTCCTCGTGTTGCAGATGCCTGCGCTCCTGCTCAGCAGATATATTTTTGTTGTTGTGTTTCCAGCTTGAAAGTTGGGTGTTGTGTAGTGCTGCGTTAGAAACAAATCAACAAAAAACGTTGCTGGTGCAGGAGAACTGTTTATCTAATGTTTCAGCAAGCAGACCTCTGCTGCATTTTCTGGGGCTGATGTTGACAGGTCGCCCCAGCCAACCGTGTCGACCCACCTGTACTTGGCACAGCCAGCGTGGCCAGACTGCCGACAGTTGAGAAGATTTTTTCAAACATAGCAGTACCGTTTGATGTGTTTATTTTTCTTGCTCAGGTTGTTGGTTGGTTGGAAGCTATTTGTTGTTTTGTTTTTGTGGCTCGACACGCTGACTAGACTGCAGATTTCTAGCTTTGCTTGCTTCTTGTGGATCCGATGGGCGATGTGACCAGGGACTACAAAACTGTTTCAATCTGCTAACACACAATAAGACAACAAATAAACACGATGAGCGGTATGTCGGCTGTTTACTTTTACACAGGACAGCATGCTTCTTTTTACCTTCGATAAATAATATCCTTTTATACATCATAACATTCCATTTTAATAAGAATACTTATCCCCATGATAATAAAGTTTCTTTCTACACATCATTTTTTTTTTACAGTGGATAGCATGAATTTTTTTACACATGATAATATGTTTATGCATGATGTTTACTTTCCTACACGACTCTTCTTACACATCATAACATGTTTCTGTGTCCAGATGGCATTTTGAGTAAGTCGTTGAGCAACAAAGATGTTTGAGTGCTTGCACAGTGCCTGCACCAGCGGCTATGGATGGCATGCGATAATTCAACATCGAAGATGATCTCGTTGAAGTCAAGCTGAACAATAACTCAACGAGTGGAGTAACAAGCAAATAGGAGATTTCTTCCCCACCACAGCAGGCGTATGTCAGGGATGTCCCCAGTCACCGGTGCTGTTTAATATCATCTTGGAGAACATCATGCTGGAAGCTCTCCACGACCACCACCACACTTCCATCTCAGTTGATCTGCAGCCTACGGTTTGCAGACGACAGACCTGTTAGCAGGAGCTAAGAAAGAACTGCAAGACCTCACCAAGAGACTGACAGACAGCTGACATGTACATGGAATGGAGACCAGCACTGACAAGACCAAAGTGAGGGTCAATGACAGTGACAAAGCACAGATCTCTATGACCGGGGCACAGGCTCCAAGAGGTCAGCAGCTTCAAGTACTTGGGAGCCACCCTCTCTAAGGACGGCAGCTCCACGCCAGATACCCACATCAGGATCAGACAACAACAGTGGCAATAGCTAGACTGGACAGGATCTGGCATAGCCACAAGACAAGGTTGACTACCACGTACCAGCTGTACAGATCCCTGGTAGTGTCCATCCTGCTCTACGGATGTGACACGTGGACTCTGCTCACGGAAAGGAGCATCCTGGCATTGGAGACCAAGTGGCTGAGGAGGCTGATCTCGTACAAAGAGCACAGAACCAACGACTTTGTAGGAAACACGATGGCCACAGTTGTAGGGCAACAGCAACCTCTACTTTCAACAGACAAGTGACGTAAGCTGCTCTTCTTTGGTCACGTGACCCGACACGACACCCTGACCCGACAAGACTGTCCTTCAAGGTACCCTGGAGGGTGGCCGACGCCGCGGGGGTCAGAGGAAGAACTGACTGACGAAGGTCAAAGACTGGACTGGTCGTCGTGTACAGGACCTGCTGACTGTCGCCCACAATAGACAAGATGGCGGCCTGTCAGCTGACTGACTGTGCTGACTGGCTGACTAGCTGACTGGCTGACTGACTGACTGACTGGCTGACTGACTGACTGGCTGACTCACTGACTGGCTGACTCACTGACTGGCTGACTGACTGGCTGTGCTGGGTTGACACAGCTCTTACAACAGAGCCCGGGCCACGAGATTCCTCCTCCCTCCCCCCCCCCATACACTCGCACACAGCCTCCCACCCCACCCACCCCCGCCTGTCCTATCGAGTGAGCGGACAAACGGGAAATGGAGGCGAAAGAGACAGCGACGACCCTGACGATACCTACGTTGATGGCAAGCACGATGAATCGTTTTTATAGTAGGAGTCCGTTTTATTGCTAGCGGCAACTGCAGTAAAAGAAACCGAAAACTTTCGCTAATTTGGAAAAAGTGCACGCGGTGTTTTTCATCATTTGAAGCTGCGCGCGCATCTGAGGTATAAAGTTGCAGGAGAAGTCCGACATCCATCATGTTCACCAGTCGTCCTTTGATTCATCGTCTATTACATCGAGCCGGCACGAACAGAACCGCCGCCCTCCCGACCTTCCAAATCTAGAGCAGCATCCTCTAAGGGGAGGCAACAAATGGGGTTTTAAATGTGTTTGAAGGATGTGGCTCCGCGAGGACTTATTTCATGTGAGAATTATTTTCTTCCATTTTTTGCTCTGCCCTTTCTTTTCGTAAAAAAGCAACACATGATTTGTCCCCACATTTCAATGTACTTTTTCTTGATGTAATAGCTGGCCACTGTACATTTGTCTTCCGTCAAGCCTGTCTTTTAATGGCTGTTGCCTGTAGTTGTTGTTTTTTCACAGGAGCCGCAGTGAACTGAGTGTAGTGTAGACGTATCACCATAACATATCGGCAACAATAAAGGAGAAAGTGTAATGTAACTTTAGTATTATGCGAGTTGATTGTGAAGCCAATGTGTGCCAAGTCCCATGTAATCTGAGCAGTTGCAGGAAGTTGGGAAGGCGTGGCGGTCACACGTGAGTGAACAGAGGGAGGGACTGATTAAGGACAGGCACCTTTCATCTTTTTACAAGTTATCTCTGTCTAAACATCATTGTTTGCATCGCGGGTGAAATAAAGTTGGGACAGACCAGCACGGACAGGTGGTCACTCAAGTGTGACGGTCAGCAGCAATCTCCCCCCTCTCACACACACCCTTGACCCTCACCTCCCCCCGCCCCGAGATCAATGATGGTGGTAGACGGAGTTGTTGTTGTCACAGAAGTTGTGCACAGCGGCCAACGTGCACTTGAGATGTGTTGACACAGCGACGAGAAATGGCCGCAAGTGCAATAACAGCATCACAACTGTCACCCGTCTACTGCGTCACTGTCACATGACTCGCCTGCTAATGGCCGCCCTTCAGTTGCGCCACGCATGCACGCCGTGCCCTCGGGAGCCAGCGCCGCTCAACGCATGAACGACATCAAAGCAGGGGCAGCAACTCCGGCGGTGGTGCTTCGGCGTACCTGTACAGACAGGGGAGATAATCAAGTCGTTAACTCGCCCGTGAAAGGGGAGGGAGACTGGGGAGGGGGGAGACTGGGGAGGGGGGAGGGTCCACCTTATCTCGCAAATGGCGATGTTTGTAAACAGCAGCAACGGCCAGCCTCCCGCACTCTCTGACCTTTGAGGTGTTAGTGTGACTGTGTGCGTGTTGTTACGTGTGTACGTGTTGCTAATGCTTGTGACGTGCTGTCGCTGCTTGTGACGTGCTGCACAGTGCCAATATGTATTTACTAACTACGTGTTGCTACCATCACATGTTTATTTATTTATGACGTGTTACTATTTGTTGTGACATGTCAATATTATATTGTTGGTGTTGCTGATGTTAGCAGTATGATACACCGTTAATATTTGTAACAATTGTTATTGTTTGACATGTTCAAATCAAATCAAACTTTACTGTCGAGTGATCCAAGACAGAAATTTGTCTTCGCTCACAAGGGCAGGCAGACATACTCACACAGACATTTACACACACAGTTAGGAGTAAAGATACGTTGTCATGGCAGTTGGATCTCCGTCAAATGGTCAATGACATTTCAATACTTTATATGTCTGATGTCAGTGACATCATTGTGTAATGTATCAATGACATCATGGTGTAATGTCAGTGACATCCTTGTGTAATGTGTCAGTGGCATTATGGTGTAATGTATCAATGACATCAGGTGTCATGTCAGTGACATCCTTGTGTAATGTATCAATGACATCAGGTGTCATGTCAGTGACATCCTTGTGTAATGTATCAATGACATCAGGTGTCATGTCAGTGACATCCTTGTGTAATGTGTCAGTGGCATCATGTTGTAATGTATCAATGGCATCAGGGTGTCATGTCAGTGACATTCAGGTATTTTATAGCGACAGTGACATGCCGGCCAAGAATAAAGTGCCAGACGCTTCACGGCAGTCAACACCAGCTACTCGTGCTCAGTCTGCTGCGTGTGAAGACAGCTGCGCGCAGTCGATGATTTCTAAGATGACACTTGTCATGTCAGCATCAGTAAACCTTTGTGTTTGTATGTGTAAACTATTCCCATTAAAATAGAAGACGAGGAATAAACTCTGTATGTAATACAACCAACTGAGAGGGACTAGTGTGACGATGACTGTGATGTCACTAACGGTTGCTGTAAATATCTCAGTAAGTATTATTGTCAATAGTTCACTCAAGATTACCGTCAAAATCTACTGTCAATGTCTTGTTACAGATTATTGTCAATATCTGACTAAAGATTCAGAGTGGAAAATAGACAGAAATAGACAGGCAGAGAGACAGACACACACAAACAGATTGAAAGAAAGCAAAGTGAGGGTTTAGGTAGAGAAGGGGAGAAAGAAAGAGAGATTAATGAGAAAGGGATTGAGAGTCAGGAAGACAGAGACATGGCAGGGTACAGCCAGGGGGTGAGAGCGAGGGGTAGAGGGAGGCAGAGTTGAAGAGAGAGAGAGGCAAAGGGAGAGCATGCTGTTGGAGAAGATTTACCCCACAATTTGCAATTCCTTTCATGCCGCGCGCTTGCGCCTACTAATCAGAGCCATTCAGATCTTTACAGTCCACACCATCTGCCAGAAAGGACCGCAACTCCTGTCCCAAAAGCTGACAAGGGAACATGCGCACACGAGATAGCCCCCGCCACTGGATGCCTTCGATCCGAGGCTGCGATGTGGGAGGAGGCAATGAAAGTCCAATGCAGCGTAGTGGCGTCTTGAGAGAAGGCGATCAATGGGTGCGGCAACTGCTGATTGGCGCTCTTTTTGGCAGTAGTTATCTTTTCCTGAATGGCTTCTTCATAGCTGAGGTTGAATAACTGCTCTTTAGGAGACGTAACGTGTAGCTTGTTTAGGAGCTGTGACGTGTAACTGTTTGAGAGCTGTGACGTGCGACTTGCTCAGAGGCTTTGCCTGCAGCTGGTCTTGAGTTGTGACGAGCCTTGTCTTAGGAGCTGTGACATGTAGCTTGTTCGAGATGGCAGCACATTACTTGTTTGGGAGGATAACTCGTAGCTGTAAAGTGCTACGTCACTTTCTCATGTGCAATTTTTTCTCATTTATGAATAACATTCTTCAACACTACAAAATCTATTCTGCACGATCATTTCTACAACATTAACAGATAATATCTACTCAGCGCAAACCAATTAACCAACGAACCAGCAAACAAAGAAGCCTAGCAGACAAGCAAGAAAACAAGTCAACAACAACAAAAAACGCAAGATACACGAATGAATAAATACAATTTTTAAGCAGATATTGACTTTTCTAGTCACAAATTAAATGTTTTCCTGAAGGGTTCCAGTGGTAGATTCCACCAAAAACTACGCTGCATCTTTCGGTAGCAGGTCAACTTCTGGACCCAGGTCAGACAGGAGGTGCTACCCTGTCTGAAATAAAAGCCCAGCTGCCTCCTTGTCTTGACCAGCGATGCTCGTCTCTTGTGTCTGGAAGTTTGCTTTGGCGCGCGCTGTCCGTGCAAAATAAACGTCCGCAAACAGTGTCTTGCCGAGCCCCTTAGGAGGAGGGCGCTAGAAGGCTTTACAAACGGTCCTCAGGACGGCTGGACGGCTGGACGGCTGGGCCACCTTTGTCTTCGCTTCCTCTCTGCCGCCGCCCGACGTCTTGCGGACAGCGAACCGGCCAGTGATCATGGCTGGCAGTGCCAGCAGTCGTCACGTCACAGTCGGCCAGTAGACTTTTATTTTAGTCATGTGGCAGCCTATTCTAGACTGTGATGTCACTTCCATTGGTCACGTAACACGCTGTCTCTAAAATTTGCTTTACTATTTTGCAGGTCACGTGACGCGAGGATGTGTTAAGGGAAGCGCAGCCATTGGCTCCAGAGTTGGCCATCAGGAGTTAGGAGTTAGGAGTGGCTATAGAGACAAAGGACAGCAAGATGAGCGGAGTGAGAACAGGCGTTGAATGAGATGTGAGAGAGAAAATAATATGTCAGTCTTAAATGTAGACTTTGTTGATTTATGGAGGTCACTATGAGTATATGCTTCACTCACTAGATTGTCACGCTAACAAAGGCACGATCCGTGTGTGTGTGTATGAGAGAGAGACAGAGACAGAATATGTATCAAACACAATACAAGAAAAATCCGAAGGTGCCAAAGCTCGTGTCTGTAGAGGCGTGACGTTTATGACACAGTGGGTTATCAACAAACGTCACCAATTGAACACGGGTCTATGACACATCATTACATAACACATCAATGTAACAATGCCAGGTAGCACTCGTCAAATATCACCGTATGACACTTCGGTGTATCATCGACACACGACCCTTTCGTCAAGAGCTGCCAGATGTTGCTGTTCTCATGTTTGTAACATCACCATAGTCCTACTGCTGCAATATTCCTGAGTTCTACCTCGAGTCAACACTGGTCCCGGGGAACCGGGTACGTGGGGGGGGGGGGTAGTTAGGTTGGAACTGCTGTTACCCACGTCATGTACCCTGGTAACCGAGAGGAGCTGCCTCAGTGAATCACGGGATGTTTTTAGAGACACGTCTGCTGTCTCCGATGGCGGTTTCGTCACCTCACAGCTTAAAATTGTCTTGTATAGGGCTACCCGACCTGACGAGTGCTGCTGACGTCAGTAATTCAGTGTGTACACCTGACACCTGCTGACACCTACTGACACCTACTGACTGACACCTGCTGACACCTAGGTTCTGGAATAGCAAGTCCCTCATTATGTGGAAGTGAACTCAGTGCAGACAGAACGTTGGAGTAGACTTTTTTGATTGATTATCCTGATGGAAAGAGAATAAGTAACAGTCACTTGTGTGGTTGCTTGGCTCGCTTCACACCATAGGGACTGTGAACGGCATTGATGGTCTTTTGCCATTCACCCACCGTGAAAGCTGTTGCATTCACCCACCGTGAAAGCTGTTACATTCACCCATTGTGAAAGCTGTCACATGTAGCACAATGTACACGAGGCAAGCTTGTCTTGGTCGTCATTCATGCATCCGAAGTAAAAGATGATTTGTCTTGTTCACTAGAGAAGTGACGCTTTTCTCTGGTTGGCAAACGTCACAAATACAGCGAACAGCGTCCCCGGTATTAGCGCACGTTGCAGGCCTGAGTGCTGTGTTGTGACTAAATAATAAACTGATAACAGCTGATGTAACAGCAGCTTACACTGTGTCCCGCCAAGTGTGAAATGCTTAACAGGGCTATATATAGCACACTGTGACGTCAGCTTGCTTCAGTAGCCACCTGGTAGTAGGACTGCGTTACGTCAGAAGATGACGCAATAAACTCTGGATGACGTGTGCTTGACGGTACTATGCAATGTGACGCAATATGACGTCACTGTGGGCTTATTTTAGATGTTGTCACAGTCCTACAAGAGACATTCACAGGTCAAGCACAATGACTTTCACATGTCTTCACAACCACAGCCAACAAACACTTTCCTCGTCATGCTCGTCTTCACCTCGCCAAGATCTCACAGACACTGACCTGTGTCAGGCAGTCGTGACCTCAGTGTGACCTGTGTCAGGCAGTCGTGACCTCAGTGTGACCTGTGTCAGGCAGTCGTGACCTCAGTGTGTCCTGTGTCAGGCAGTCGTGACCTCAGTGTGACCTGTGTCATGCAGTCGTGACCTCAGTGTGTCCTGTGTCAGGCAGTCGTGACCTCAGTGTGACCTGTGTTACAAGAACACTACTAGGGACGCAAGGAGCAAACAAAGCTTTGTTAAGGTCTTAGTGAGTTGCGGTGATGATGATGATGATGATGTAGTTTTGTAGCGCGCTAGTATCCGCATCACAAAGATGCGCTCAATGCGGTCACACCAGGATGACCCAAGTCACACCAGAGCGTGGTCAGTGGTCAACTTAACAAACTAACACAAACTCTCTCATTTGTTCACTTTGTCTCGGTTGCTAAGGACACAGCCTAATCTCAGTCACAAATACGCAGCTGTCACCGACATTTATCCTAAGCTTGTGGAGTTAGCACACTGCCAGGTCTGTTGTCAAACCTCTCAGTCACGTGACTGCTTGAGCCACGTGTGTGAGCAGACACAAACAAGCCTTCACACACAGGGTTGTCACAGTAACAGCTAAAAAGGACTTTCACACGGACAGAAAGGATGTCCACAGTCGGGGACAGACAGGGCCTCCAGATGGAGGAAGAAGGGGCCGACATGCCGTCAGACGCCATCATAACAACAGACGAATGTTCCCGGCACCTCAGTGCGCACGGCACTTTACTATCTGCTTCTCTTCTTCCTCCATCTCGCCTTCCTATTCTTCTCCTCTTCCCCCCTTCCTCCATGTCTCCCTCCCTCTCATTCTCCCTGCCGTGCTCGCGCGCCCTCTAGCGTTGAGGTCTATCTTGTCGCCCCTTGCACGGCCGGCCCAGCGTGGTGCACGTGCAGTCATCTGTGATGGCTCTTGGCAATCAATACCCGTAACTCATGCAAGTCTTCTCACTGGGTGCCGGGACTGAGGGGGGAGGGCGGCTAGACACGGTGGCCCCACCTCGTCACCAGAGTGGACAGCGACAGAGACATTACGTAAGGCGACCAAAGAAGTTTTCACACATTCGTGCGTTCGTTCATTCGTTCATTCATTCGCTGATGAACACACTCGCTTTGCTCTAAGCCTCAGAGCTCAGAGTAAGAGCACTACCTGACCTTTCCACTTGTGTGAGAACGCGGGACAGCGACAGCCTCAACCTATCAAGACCGGTATCTATAATGGAAGTGCTCCATGTAGTGTCTGGAACTTACTGCACCAGCCAACTCCAGCCAACACCAGCCAACACCAGCCAACACCAGCATGGCGGCTGACGTTCGCTGCACCAGCCCAATGTCAGTGAGGTGTGGAGCAGTGCACGCACCAACATCTACTCTCGCCCCACTGTCTCATATCGAAACAAGAATAGCGCAGGAACGTAGCGCTTCCTCACATCAATACATAATGTCAAAGAGAGATAAAAATGCCAATAATTAGATCGCTGAAAGTTCTATCCTTGAAATCACAAATAAATAAATTAACACGCGTTTCATGCATGCTCCACGTCACGTCACACACAAGCACGCGAGCATACACACTCACGTTACAAACGCACGCACAGCATGTTACGTTACATCGATCTTGCAAACTTACAAAATCAATCAACCGAGATTTCAACAGAACCAACCTAAAACTGTACCGAGACTTCATTAACATCCATCATGCCTGTGTCTAACGTAACGAAGAACTGGTAAAGATGTGCATACAGAAATTGGCCAGACTGTGAGACGTCACGCGACACCAGTTACCTATGTGTGACATCAAAAGACCTTGGTCAGACAGGGTTACATTGCAGTGCGTTACAAAACATTGGTCAGACCGCGTTACATCACTCGGCATTGCGAGACTGGGGTGAGTCACAAGCATGGGCTAGACACCTACAGCACTCTGTTAGCCATAAGCGTGTGACGTCACAATAAACTGCTCAGACGATCTCCACTGAAGACGCGTGACAACTGTTGTGACGTCAGGCAGTGGTGCATCACATGACACGACACAAACTTGTTACTCTACGACACAACTACTCAGCGTTACATCACGAGAGCCTGGGGAGTGCGTGTCGTCACCAAGCACTACTCAGTTTATAACGTCACTACACTGAGAATGGGCTGTCACGTGACATTGATTAGACGTGCATCAGCTTCAGTTGACAGGAAGTTGTTTTAGTCTTGCCCACAGGCGGCTGCTTGTTGAAGGTGAATATTTCAGATGGTTGTGTAAAACATGTTTAAGACGGTTTTTGTATTTTGTGAAAAGCTTATCAATAATTTCCTTTCTGATGATGCTCGTCGACAACGTTGCTCGATAACACCATTTTTTCTAGCTCCCTCTCCTGACAAGAACAACAAGGTCCCTGACATGCTACATGTTAGAAAATTATGAAGACAGCAAATATAAAAACACACATGCATAATACAAAGAGAAATTATGTTCCTTTAATAACAGTTGGTTTGTCTCAATGTACATACATCCTCTTCCTCCCACCTCTTGTTGTCTCTCTCTCTCTGTGCCTCTCTCACACACACACACACACAGATGCGTGCGAACAAACGAATGCACTAAGACAGGATCCTGCACACCGCTGAGCCATCGTGACAGCCAATAAACATAAAGCACGTGACACTCACTGAAATCCCCCCACCTCCTGGCCAAAACCACAGAACTAGACAGGTTTTTATCTCTACAAACTTGTGTCACCAACATGACTTACTTACTGGTAGTACTTAGTACTACTGGCAATACTATCAGTCAGTGTAGTACTACTAATAAATGTAATAGCGTGTAGTAGTGCTAATAGCACAATCACTCAGCGGTAGTATTACTATAGTATTACTAATATTATCACTCAGATAGTTGCAGTATTACTAATATTATCACTCAGATAGTTGCAGTAGTACTAATATTATCACTCAGTTAGTGGCAGTATTACTAATATTATCACTCAGTGGCAGTATTACTAATATTATCACTCGGTTAGCGATAGTATTACTAATATTATCACTCAGTTAGTGGCAGTATTACTAATATTATCACTCAGTTAGTGGCAGTATTACTAATATTATCACTCAGTTAGTGGCAGTATTACTAATATTATCACTCGGATAGTGGCAGTATTACTAATATTATCACTCAGTGGCAGTATTACTAATATTATCACTCGGTTAGCGATAGTATTACTAATATTATGACTCGGATAGTGGCAGTATTACTAATATTATCACTCAGTTAGTGGCAGTATTACTAATATTATCACTCAGTGGCAGTATTACTAATTACTACACTCGGTTAGCGATAGTATTACTAATATTATCACTCAGTTAGTGGCATTATTACTAATATTATCACTCGGATAGTGGCAGTATTACTAATATTATCCTCAGATAGTGGTAGTACTAATAACAATATTATTACTCAGTTACTGTAGTACTAATTATAATATCACTCAGTTGGTAGTAGTACTACTAGCAATAGTATCACTCTGTTAATGGTAGTACTATTAATAATTCTATTGGTTATTGGTAGTAGTTAGTACTAATAATACTAACAATACTATCAGTCTGTTAGTGGCAATACTAAGAATCAAAGAACATAAGAACTCTACCAAATGATATTAAAGAAAAAAAATGAAAGAACACATTTGACTGTAATATCTAAATTAGAAGTTACACAAAATAGGGATTGAAATTGTCATGTATGTATAGCATTAAGTCCTCGCATTGTTCTTCCTTCTACATCTTTCTTACTATTTCGTGATCTTGCTCAGCGCTGAGATTCCCCCTCTGACTGAGACATTGGGTCTTACAAAGTCTCATTATTATTATGCACATGTGTACCCACCCACCCTTACCACTCCCCTTCATCACCCTCTCACCCACATCTCACCCTCTCCTGTCTCCTCCCACACCCAGGAGAAGCAAGGAACAAGAGGCAGGAGCGCAGACTGCGGTGGAGGAGACTTGAGTGAGGTTACAGAGAGTTTGTCATGTCAGGGTGCGTCTGTCGTGCAAAGCAAAGGTCGACTAAAGTTTATCGACAACTGGGGAGACCACCCTCACTTCCACGCAGTGGCTCCCCCTTACGTGGGGGGGGGGGCAGGGGGCACAAGCACTGTCTACACACTAGGATGGGGGAGGACTTTGTGTGAACTAACCACTTTATTTGATAAGACTAACCGCTCACTTGAGCAGTGATTGCAGATGATAAACAGGCGAGAAAGAGAGACAACTCCTCCTCGCCCAAGCTTCACAACTTTCCCAGAAATCGAATTTCACGGCAATGCGTGGGGGGGGAACCTGAACACGTGACCTGTTACAGCTCCGCCATCTTCTGCCCTCACGAACCTCCGCTGCACTTGACTTTTCTCATCACCTGAGCTTCAGCTGCACTGGAGTCTTCTGCTGCCATGAACAGCAACTGCACTTGGCCTCTGACTCATCTACTTCAGCTGAGCTTTTGTTTTGTTTATGAGACAGGGTGAACCACCTATAGATTACAGTCCAAGCTTTCACTAAGCTATGGCGTCTTTCTGTTCCACGATACTGACAGGGTATGACATCTGATTGTTATACTGACATCTGATTGTTATACTGACATCTGATTGTTATACTGACAGGACGACTGACTGTTCTACTGACATCTGATTGTTCTACTGACAGGACGACTGACTGTTCTACTGACAGGACGACTGATTGTTCTACTGACATCTGATTGTTCTACTGACAGGACGACTGATTGTTCTACTGACATCTGATTGTTCTACTGACAGGACGACTGATTGTTCTACTGACATCTGATTGTTATACTGACATCTGATTGTTATACTGACAGGACGACTGACTGTTCTACTGACAGGACGACTGATTGTTCTACTGACATCTGATTGTTCTACTGACAGGACGACTGATTGTTCTACTGACATCTGATTGTTCTACTGACAGGACGACTGATTGTTCTACTGACATCTGATTGTTATACTGACATCTGATTGTTATACTGACAGGACGACTGACTGTTCTACTGACATCTGATTGTTCTACTGACAGGACGACTGATTGTTCTACTGACAGGACGACTGACTGTTCTACTGACATCTTATTGTTCTACTGACAGGACGACTGACTGTTCTACTGACATCTGATTGTTCTACTGACAGGACGACTGACTGTTCTACTGACATCTGACTGTTCTACTGACAGGAATCTGACACTTAATTGTTACGGATTTTAATGTATGTTTGGAAATTCCTTTATTGTAGTTAATGTCATCTTATCTGTTCAGACAGAAATGTATTTACAGGAAATCTGTTATCATTACGACTTAATGATCTCATGTATAATCTCACTTAAGACATTGATCTTACTTCAGTACCAAGGAATTAAGTGGCTGAATGAACTGGGAGAGAACGGACCTCCATGATCTGAAACTTCTTCACGCGCAGTAAAACACACAAGCCTTTGAGTCTGCTGATGGGGCGTGCAGAAAACGTGTATTTATTATTATGTAATATTATGTATTCTTATGGATGATGATGATGATGATGATGATGATGATGATGATGATGATGATGATGATGATGATGATGATGATGATGATGATTTCATACAGTGTACTCCGTGCCGACAGCATCGACTGTGTTGATGGTCTTCACCGTCTGCACGTGTGTGGCGACATGACAGGTGCGCGCAGTGCTGTCTTTTGACATTGTCCATGATCTTTGTTGTTTTGTTTGTTTGTGTCGGGATTATCGAGCATAGCTTTGATGGTGGGTAAAGCGCTCTCTTAATCAACTGTATTTATATTTACCTGTGCATTGTGTCTGCAGGTTAGTGCTGGTGAGTCTGTCCTCTCGCCTTATGCTCACGCGCATGTACGGAGGGCCGGGAGTCCCGCTGATGCTGAAGAAAGGTGCTAAAGAAATGTGCTTATATTATTATGTTGTTATGTGTGTTGTGTTATGCAGTGTAATGCATGTGTTACGTAGTGCAATGTATAAATCGTATGAAGTGTAATATCTACAACTAATATCTTTTCAATTTCCTTTAATTTCCTGCAGAGCTGTTTGCTTTGAGCTCCTTACTGGGTGTCAGGGGCTATCAGAATGTGAAAACACAAAATCCCAGATAAATACAGAGTGCCAGCCCGTGACCCCATCCAGTCGGTCGCCTGGTGGAGCCACATGTCATCGCCTGGCAGTTTACTTGCAGTCGCCAGTCTCCGCAACATCGATCATAAAACCTTTGCGCGTGCTAGTGCCTGCCATGCACATTGCCTATTTGTAGCAAAAAACAAGTTGTTTTGCTTATTTTCGCTTTATTCACGAAATAAAATGAAACGAAATGCTAAGAACCCGATTTCTTCAAACAGCAGTTAATTTCACACTCCTATGATGTTTGCGCTAATATATCCCCATCACATTCCTCTGCCGCAATAACTCTCTTGCTGCACCGCCACCACACAGACCGTTAGCGCCCAATACTCTGGTGACGTCACAAGTACCCTGCTTGCTTATTCTTTATGTATTAGTTTTTTCTTTCTCTTTTTATTTCTTTGCGTCGATTGCCTTTCTGTTATTTTTTTCCACGTCGATGCCGACCAGCATGAACAGGGAGGAGGGGTAGAAAGGACAGGAGTTCTCTCCCTGATCTCATGAAGCTAAGGGTGACGTCACAGACATGCAGGCTGCCCACATAATCTTGTGTTTTATTCTGGGGCTAGCTCAGCGGAAAAAAATAAACAATTATTTCAGCAATGCAAGAAAATTAGCGATTGTTAATATGCGTGTATTGCGGCCCTATGCTCCACTGGGGTGGATAGGACCAAGAAGAAGAAATGTGCAGAAGTCTGCTGCTTGAGCTGAATCCCGACACTCTTGTTCAGTAGTGTTGTTCATCCTTGCGTTCCTTCGTATGTTGTCTAGGTCCTCCGTTTAGCCTCAGGCGCTAAGAGCACGTTCTTGACGAGCATGTGCTCTGTAACTCACTCATTTATTATGATCATAAAGAAAACTAAACACAAACAACACAAAGGTTCACTCTAACCCTGACACAGAAGAGAGCAGTGGACTATTTGCCACAAGCACAAAACTCTCTCACAGACATGAACCATCGCCATTATCAGAGACTTGCTGGGATGTCCTGGTCTACGGGAGGCAACTCTAATGTGATTTGTGACATTGTTGGCGCGTTAGCCTCCCTTAGAAAGTAATCAGCTCTATTTTCTTTAGCCGATACAAAGAGGAGAATTCAGGCCTTCAAAAATAACTCTCAGATGGCTGCTCTGGATCTCGTACAGGACACTCAGAACTAATGACCTTAGACGAAGTGTTGTCACTGTCACGGTCAGAGTAGGGAGGGGGTGGGTCAGGTGTCAGTCGACGTGTTCACAGCCCCTTCCCCCCATCGTGCACGTGAGACATTGAAGGTGAAGGGCGCACTATTTGCTGGCCTCACGTGCGAGCCTGTGACGCTTCCACCGAATCTAGCCTGTGTGTGGGTAACTGTGTGTGTGCGCACTCGCACACGGGGCACTTGCTCAAGGGACATAACACCATACAGCAGGACAACTCTAGTTTCAATAAAGTTGTTTCCCCTACACTGTAATCAAAGGAAACTTTCATTTTTCTCCCCCCACCCTCCGGAGCGGTTAGCGCCTGTCACCAATACAGTGAAGGCTGGATGCCCAGAGTTCATTTCTCGTCTCGGGCACGCTGTTCTTTCTCTGCACGTGACATCTGTTTACAGGGCTGGCTGTACGTCACTGCAAGTCGACAACCACTGCAGCATGGGAACACCTCCTAGAGATGGGACTTAGAGAAATGAACATCGGGATCTCAAAACATCAACAGAGAAATGAGCATCAGAATAGAAATAGTCCATAAAATATTGTCTGCATGAAACCAAAAGTCGAGCAAAGGTTGGAGGGGGGGGGGGGTGAGAGAGAGACTGAGCTGTTATCAGTTGATTGATAATTTTACTTAATAACCGCTGTGCTAGCAAATGACAGCAAACACTTCAGTAAGAAAACCAAGTAGAAGGAGAGGAGATAAAGTATTATTTACAAATATACAAATGTAGCTAACTATTTAGAGCTATTTATGTCTACAGTAGAGTTTCTCAGCTTAAATGCATGATACGGATGCAACGAATTGTACGCAGTAGTTCTGTTTGATCACATTAACAGCTTTGTGTGGTTTAAAGAGCTTTCCTTCTAGGGGAAGAGAGAAATTAAACAGAGTAGCTAAGTAGGATGAAGAAGATACAGGTTCGACGACAAAGGAGACGATAGTTGAAAACTGGAAGAACAGCGACGATGTGCGAAGAAAGTTGTGACGAAGAAGATGCTGAGCCTTCAAAAAGCGACCAGCGACACAATTTTGCGAGGACCTGTTTCAGTATCCACGACCTTTCACCGCGACAACAAGCGAGTCCAAGAACAGCCATCCCTAGGCTGCATACTGCATACTGCATACGTCTGTAGCACGTGTGTCTGTGAGACAATCACAGTCTTGTGTTGTCATGGCGGCTGTCACATCTACCCGATCATTACGTTTGGCCCCGCCAGTTTAAACACGTCGGGTGAGCTTGTTTGCAGACCTTCTCCGGGTTCCCTGGGAGCCACCCGAACAGAATTCAAACATCGTCCGCATGTGGATTGCAAGAGCCTGCAGGAATGTGGCGCCGCCTGGAGGAGCAGTTGTTGCAGATCGCGATCCCTGCCTTGTCACGTGACTCCAACATGGCCGACATCAGGACCACAAGGTCAAGGACAGGACAATGGTCCTCAGCCCGTGACGTCAGCGGTGACGCCAGAGGGTGAGCGTTGCCGAGACTTTGGCGAGCGCGTTGTTATGACAGGCGCTGTGTGCTGAGTTGGCACTCGTCTGTCCTTTGCTTGCTAGTGATTATAGACAATTCTCTGAGACCGTTTCTGGAGTTTTATTTCAGGGAGCAAACAAGCACCATTGGGCTAATTCTGACGCCAGCTGAAGCATTTTGCAGAGCGCTCAGCTAATGTAGGTGGGCCTGAAGAGTTCTCCAGTCTTGCCTATCTCACTCCCATGACGCAAGCTTGATATCGACATTATCATCACATCTTGCCGCTCGGTGTTTCCGCTACAGGTGTTTCTTTTAAAGGGAAAATTATTTCTTGATGGCAAAAACTGATGAGCTGACAATTGAATGACGCTCACGTCACACCTGTCCCCCTCCACCTCCATCTTTTATTCTTGGGGCCCAGTGCTAGTCAGGAAAAGTCTCCTCTTCTGCCAGCAAAAACTAGCTTTAGTTTAGTCTGTTATTTAGTTATTGTAGTGTAGCAAACATTAAGAAACAGACCGACCTGCAGCGTGAATGTTTTAGTGCAGCGATGCATGGCGCTCCTGTAGAGTAATTATATTGATGCTGTCAAGTAACAGATGAGAAGACAGACTGCAGTAGAATGCTGGAATAATGCATCATTATATTGATGTCGTTAAGTAACAGACGAGCTGACACACTGCAGTACGATGCTGGAATAGTAACTGTTGTCATGTCATGTGACATAGCGCTGTGACGGGGACATAGACTGCCTTACTGCTAGTAATGATGTCAAGAAGACCTTCTATGACATCAGCTTGGTGATGCTTGATGCTGTGGTTGATAATGTGGTGGTATGAGGCTATCCACGGGGGTTAACTGGCAGATGATACATCTTGTTATCGAGTGTAATGCTAACACAAACACGGGATGCACATAAGAAAATCAGTGAGAAAGAAGAACCTAACCCTGTGGTACCATAAGTGCTATCCGCGGAAAATAAACCAGTGAGAATCAATTACCTTTAATAAGCTTTGATGAGCTCGTGGGCATCACTTATCTTACAGTAAGTCTTGATGAATAAAGCTGGTGGTCTACAGAGAGGTCGGGTTTGAGTGAGAAGTTAACCAAGACACGGACCACTAACTACAACAACCACCACCACAACCAGTCGGTTGACGAACACGCTGATGTCAGCACTGAATAGTACACCAGCTGACAGCACTACAAGCCCGTGTGCCTCCATCTTGACATCGGTGCTGTCGTCAGCAGACTGAAGGCCTTAACATCACCTAACAGTGTATTTCATCTGTCTGCTGGAGGTCGGATGCAGGTTATCTGTCGTGTCAACAAACACAACAAGACAAAAGATCGAAGCTTGACGCCACCAAAGGATGTAACACTCGGGGCTTCACTCGTACATCACCGACGCGACGACGGTGTCAACGCCACAGCTTGGCCGTGGCCGTGGCCAGCAAGTATGTTCACACACCTAGAGACACATCCACACACCTGGCAACGTCACACATTGGAGCTACCTGTTCACTGCCATCTTTTATAATGGTGTTAACTTTTTTGTTTCAGAAATATCGCTTAGTGTTGTTGTTGTTGTTTATGTGTGTGGGGCTGTGAGTGAATGTGTGTGTGTGGGGGAGTTACTCTGTGTGTCTAGTACAAAGTGTTAGTAAATGTGCATGAGTTTGTGTTAGTAAGTTATCTCCATTTTCTTTATCAACTGACTTCCGATTATTAACGCTTCACTTGAACAGGTAAAGACGGGAGATAATCACCGGGTACTGGAGGTACACAGGCGTCCATGATAAGGCCTCGCCAGTGATGAGAAGGTGACGTCACCATGTGAGGGAGGGCGGGGCCGACCATAGTGACAGGCGACCAACCAGTGTCTGTGAGAGTTTGCTGAGTAGCAACACAACAATATAGTGAGTCACCTCGTCACACCATCGGTGATGTGGTGCTTGTCGTTGCTGGGCGAGTCGGTCCACGCACTGAGTTGACTTCACGGTGACCAACACGAAATCCCAGCGCAGTGCAAGCTTCATGCTTACATGTAACAACATACTATACCTGCTAATATTACAGTTTCAGCAGCTCCTCTGGCGAGATGCACACGAGGCTTTACTACAGTCGCTGCTGTGTGTAGCAGACGAAGCCTGGCGGTCCTCATACTCACAGTAACAACGAGTGTCTGAGTCCTGCCGCCCTCTACTACCTCGTGTCGCCATTAACACATCTTTGCAGCTTCTTAACTTTCCTAAGACTGTGAAAGTCCCTCTTAAGTCGGTAGAAGTATTTTTTTTAATTCATCTTCCAATAAGGCTTTCCCCTGTCTCTAGCGAAATAATAATAATAAAAATAATAATAATAACGGGGTGAAAAGAGTGCTTAAAAACTGACATTAATTAGCGAACGCAGCTCTCTTCAAATAACGATATAAAATATGTTGTAGAGGCGCTGGTGGCTGTCATAGCAGTCGGCGCTCCATCCCTCACCGCCGCCGCCACCTCATTATCTTTAAGAGCGTCTTCACGCCACAGATGTGTGCTAATGTTTTGTCACGTGATCTCACAGACGTGGGTGAGTAGAAAGCCAGAGAGAGGAAGGGAGGTGTGTCTGCTACTGCACGTAGAGAAGGTTGTGGTGGTAGTCTTTACAGGCATGGCTGACATACAGGTATGGCTGTACAGTTCCAGCCCGTGTAGTCTGCTGCTGGTTCCAGTCACCGTTTGTACGCAGTTACCGCCCATGAGGATCTTTTTGCCGTCGGGAGACAATCTTGCTCCTCCTGGTCACGTCCAGCCTCTCTCGTCTAACTATCCACAACTCTTGCTCGCTCCTCCTCAACAGTAAACAGTTAAAAAAAAAAAGAAAAGAAAATGAGGAGGAAATGACTGTCAGTCAACTCGGCACTGTCAAGCCACCAGAAGTCATTCTCCGCCTTACGTCACATCGGCCTCTTACTTGCTTTACGTCACACTAGGAGGCAAGGGGACTGTGACCCTCCCTATAGTCTCCACTCGTAGGAAACATTATCTTGGTGCTGAGCAGACTTTGAGCCCAAACGTTGATAAACATGTGATGTAACACGTGTAAGGATACCAAATATGACACCACACACAGCACGAGTAGGGATCTACAATGTGACGTAACATGACACGTTACCTACTTCGTTGCATAAAGGGAGCCTTGTGCGGTGGATGTGTACACAACAACACAAATGTAAACAAGGACACTGCACTGACTGCAGAATGAAAACAAGAACAACGCCCTCGGTGGAGCAGTGGACCACACCTTGGGCCAGACCTTGCCGACTGTCAGTGAACGAGCAGCAAGGGGTGGGGAGAGGGTGGAGATACCCAGAAATGTATGTTACTTCTGGCGCATGCGCACATCGACTGTATTGTCCCAGACGTTCTCCATGCCCAGGAGGAGTATTGACTTCCCCCCAATGCCGTGCACACACAGGTGCTAATTATAGCAGCGCTCCACGTGCACCGCGAACGGAGCGAAAGGTGGGAAGAGGGGAATGGTGGGAAGGGGGTAGGAGGCACCCGTTCTCGACGATTACAGGCCTTGGACCTAACCATCCAAAGGAGGCAACGACCCCGTCGATAATCGATGACAGCGTTGTGTAGACAGGACACGACTAGAGTAGGTCAACTGTCGCCTACTTCTTGTTTCCCCCTGAGACCAAGATTAACGACATGACACCACGGGGATGGGCAATGGGGTCTGGTCCTCCACCTCCCGAAAGTCATTCACTTAATTAAATTGAGAAATTAATTAGTTAGTAGGCTTCAATCTGTGGGATGGACAGATTGCATGGGTTCTTCCGTGTGCTGCCAAAGTAAACCTCTTTTCCTTTCAATTTTCTTTCTGATCACGTTTTAATTCTGATCTTCATTTGATTTTTCTTTTTCTTTTTCCGTCTATTCCTGTTGTATTTCCTCATCACTCCGTAACCCCTGACCTACACTGTTAGTGTTGTGTTAGCTACCCTCGAATGAAAGTTTTATTTACTGTGATTTTCCAGGTTCTAGCGGCAACCAAGTACCCGTGTGTACTCCACCCCAAGTCTTGAGAGAGACAGAACCTGTTGCCATCGGGGTAAAATGGTTGAATCTTCAAGCAAAAAAAGGACACACGCACGCACACACACAAAAGCACACACACACACACACACACACACACACACACACATTTTAGAGGATTTATTTTTTACTGGTGACACTCGGTTAGCAAAGTGAATTCACAAGGCTGACCCTGGTACAGATGAACTAAGGTTGATTGTTATGCTGGTCAACATGAACGTGCACATTGTCAACATTCCGTGTGCTTTGTGTGCATCAGCGCGTGCCCTGGACATCTGGACCTTCGGCCCTCAACATGTTTCACGCTCTTCTTATAAAAATAAAACGGATGTTTGGCGAGTTTTCAACATGGCGATTGTGTAACAAGTGTCAAACATTCATTTAGACTTTTGCAATGAAGTGTTTGAGTCCAGTGTCTCTCATATTAAATATTCATTCTTCCCTTTGACCTCCCCCTGAAGGCCGCCATATTCTGGTGACGCTCTCGTCACGTGCTTGGTGAGCAAGGAGGGGGTGAGTCGGGTGGAAGTGTTGCAGCGCCATCTGTGGTGAGAGCAGTGCAGCCAGCAATTCACAGTCGGTGTGTAGTGTCGCGAACTGAGTTGTGCTCACACCACTCTGAGCACCTTATCCTCCCACACTGTCCGCCTGTGGCGCCCTCTTGCACCTGTTCACGTGATCAGCCCAGACTCCTGCTGCGCGAATCTCGTTAACAAGGCGAGACTTCCTCGGCCTCTGCAGCCAGCCACGCACACCAGCTGCAGATGCACATTATCGAACACAACGTCTATCGTCTCTCTCTCTTCCCCCTCCCGTCTCTCTCTCTCGTGTATAAGTGGTTTTACTCGTTCTACGAACTATGCACCCATCCGCAGTCTCACTCAGTCCATTCAATGCGCGTGGAGTGAGTGAGTAGTCCACATGGATGCTGGTGTGGGTGCGACTGTCCCCACCTGTTGAAGGTGGTTGCTGAGTTGATGATGTCGTCTGTTGGTGGCGGCCTTCCACTACACACGACACACCTCGTGACATCTACACCCAGGCCGCCATCGCTGCCTCCGTTCACTGCTTTTGACTTTGTGAATGAAGGAAGAGCTTTTCCTCTCTCTCCATCTCTTCGTTCCTCCAAACGGCGGAAGTGTGTGCGATCGCACGCGTGCACGCGTGAGTGATTTATATAATGATGAACCGTAGGAGTGCTATGAAATGCGTGCGTCAGTTGGCGGCATCCCCCACACACGCACGAACACACACACACGAACACACACGCACACAGGCATTCACGGACACACACTAACACACGCACACACACAGGCACTCACACACGCACTAACACACGCACACGCACTCACACACGCACGCACACACACGCATACAAACACACGCACTGACGTGCATACACACGCACTCACACATACACTCAGACGTTCACTCACATAAACACAAACACACGCACACACACGCATACAAACACACTCACACAGGCACGCACTCACGCACACACACGCACTCACATAAACACAAACACACGCACTCACGCACACACACGCACTCACATAAACACAAACTCACGCACACACACGCACTCACATAAACACAAACACACGCACTCACACACACACAGGCACTCACTCACACACTCACACACGCACAAACTCACGCACACCGACCGGATGAGCAGAGCGCGCGACCGGTGGGGGCCCATGCAGCACTGCAGCGCGCGCAGCCCGTTGTAGCCCCGCGCCTCGCGCCAATGAACCCCTCCCCCAGATCCCCTCACTCATCGTCGCCCCCATCGCCTCCCACATATAAGCGCAGGCTGACTGCAGTCGTCATGTCCCGCGCCGCCGTCACTACCCACGGAAGTAGACTTTCAGACACAATGCAACTGCCAAAAGTTGTTCACACACACGCACAGCACGCGCAGTGCACGCCTCAAGGTACGTCACAGTTTACTGCAGCGTGCTGCTGATGTGACGTGCGTAGTGTTCGTGCTGCTGATGTGACGTGCCTGAGGGACTTTGTGGACTTTGGTGAGCGCGGTGATGACGTGGTGATGTCAATGGAACATCACAGGACATGATATCAGGATAATCCAGGATAATCCACAAAGCAAACCATGTGTCAAGTGTTGACGTGTGTGTCGCAGTGTGTCACAGTGTCTCACACTTTGTCATCGCCGACGTCGCGTCACAGTCCACCCTGCATTTCCGGCCTGTCCGTTTATTTTGCAAGCTGCATGTGCCTACCCGGGCTGCACCTACCCGGCGAACACTGGATACGGCCTCTGTGAAGACAAGCGGATATGTTGTGCTAGTAGTTACCCCGGGTGAGGCGAGGGGACTCGTGCGCACAAACTGGTTTTAAACTTTATTTGATTTTAATGTCAGGGAAATTTTCACTGGATGCGACTTGCTTTCTTGTCGCACAACTTTGCTTCGAAACCAACGCAGTTCTTTGTATTCCATTCGTTTCTGTCCTGAGGAGGTGGGCAA
Source organism: Pomacea canaliculata (assembly GCF_003073045.1). NCBI lineage: Eukaryota > Metazoa > Mollusca > Gastropoda > Architaenioglossa > Ampullariidae > Pomacea > Pomacea canaliculata. The sequence goes on from NC_037594.1 coordinate 455,787, forward strand.
CAGTCGCTGTCACTCTATTGTCTGTTCGAGCGGACGACTGACATCACGCACCTAGGTACAGCTACGTCACTGACAGTGGTGACGATGAACCACTTCCACTGAGCACAGATCACGCCGACTGTCATCACGAGACTATACAACAAGTAAGCCCCATCCTGACAACTCGCTGTGGGTGTTGGGAGGTGACTGGCGAATACACTTTATGTGTGTTGTAAGTTAACCTTTGACCCGTGGCCATCTGCCTCTGTAGCCTTGTGTCTTGCAACTACAAATGTTGCCGGCGTGCGGTGAGTCGATATCGTCTTCAACTAAAGCTGATCTCATAAACAAGGGCCATTAAGCGTTGAGTCGAGTCCCAAAACACCCATCAAATTGTCTTTCCCTCAGGCAAGGGAGGAAGCGCGGCGGTGGCGGTGGTGGTGGTGGTGACATGCACAGGACGTCACCGTTGGTCCACAAGGCAGGCGGTGCAAAAACGTCACGGCTGAGTGGCCAGGCGTCTGTGTCTCCGGCCTCCAGGTGTCGTTAAGGTCGAACCGGAAAAGCCCGCTCTCCCTGAAAACCCATTCATCGGCTACTTAAATGTTTAAAAAATAAAACAGAGAGAGAGAGAAAACGTGACATGGACAAACAAGCCATCAAAGTCGCACCGCGCGCCCAACACGTGACGTTCTGCGTGCACCACGGAGGGTAGAGAAGTCAGAACACAGAGTGCACCCCATGTCGGGTCCCACTTTCAAGGCTTTCAGTTTGTTCTTACGGGTGTTGTGCACAGCGGATTGCAGGTGACTAGGGATGGACACGTCACGTCAGAGGAAACTGCAGATTGTTTACAGACAGACTACGACAGTGTCCACATTTGTGTCGTCCACTCTTGACTGTCTCCAGGCTTTTGATTGTCTGGCAGAAGCCAAGAACCAACAGCAGACGCAATCCTGAATTAAGAAACTTGCGTCTGAGGACAAAGCAACATCCGGTCAGCTTGTAAACAGTATAAACAACATCTTGTCCTCGTGTTGAGACCAGCGATAGAGAATTGCACCTTGTCAGTGCCGTTGCCTTCACACATGGCCGCCACACTCTGCATTGTGCACGACGGAAGGAGGAGATTACAAGGCTACAGTCTTTGCTGAGTTGGTGACGTGCGCCTGAGTGCGTGCAGGTGACGGAGGCAGTGCCACGGACAACTCCAGCTAAGCTGCCAACCATCAATGAGGGAAACAGCAATGGCAAAATCCCAGCTTCCCCCAAAGCGGTTAGAATAGAAAAATGGATTCCATTTAAGAAAGAGAGAAAACGAGAAAGAAAAAGAAAGTGATTAAAGGAGGGTAAAATGTCTATTGGTGGTAATCTGCAAGCCCGCAGCTACGTGGTGCAAAACAAAGGTGTGTAACCTCCGCAATCTTCCCGTCTCCTCGCGCTGTTTCTCTTTTTTACATTTTGATTAATTTTCCGCGGCAGAGAAAATCTCATAAAGCAATTTAATTTTCACTTTTCTTGCCAGTCGCACAAACCGTGGCGCGAACTGACTTGTTGACACACAGGTGAGGTAAACAGCTTTCCTCTTGGAACATCGCCGACAGGTCAACAGCACTCGGTACAATCTGGTGACAAAACACCTCAGTGACTACGTGTGTGACCATCCGACACTGACTACGTGTGTGACCATCCGACACTGTGACTACGTGTGTGACCATCTGACACTGTGACTACTTGTGTGACCATCTGACACTGGGACTACGTGTGTGACCATCAGACACTGTGACTACGTGTGTGACCATCTGACACTGTGACTACTTGTGTGACCATCTGACACTGTGACTACGTGTGTGACCATCAGACACTGTGACTACGTGTGTGACCATCAGACACTGTGACTACGTGTGTGACCATCAGACACTGTGACTACGTGTGTGACCATCAGACACTGTGACTACGTGTGTGACCATCTGACACTGCCCCTCAGTGTGGGATTACCGCCGGCTTGTGGCCAGTCCCTGAGGTCAGCAAGGTTACACTCATCAAGAGCAGTCCAGCCACTTGGCGGCGCCACCGCTGAGCTGCGATGGAGGCTGATTATCGACGCTGTAAGGCAGCGGACAGAAAGCGATGTTGAGAAGCCGGTGATGTACTTATTGCCTTCACTGGCTATTGTCGTAGCTCGCCTTCACGACCTGCGCGCCAGATGCTCGCCTAGCTGACCCCGCACGTCACTCGCACCCCCTCACGCCCCCTGTCGCCCCCTGCTTCCTGCCACACACCCACGCCAGGGACGCTGCGACAGAGCGTGACAGAGACCCGCTGCTAAAACTCTCGTCACATACCGCGCACTGGTGCTTACAGTTACGTCACATACCGCGCATTGGTGCTTACAGTTACGTCACATACCGCGCACTGGCGCTTACAGTTACGTCACATACCGCGCACTGGTGCTTACAGTCACGTGACGCGTCAGGCGAAACCATTCTCCCTTTGTGCGCAAGGTGGGTGCTCATATCTCCTTTTATTTCTTGTTTGCCTGAGAGAAAGCGGAAGAGCTTTAGTCTGGTCCCGCAGCGCGATTTGATATGTACACCCCGGGTACCCTACTGTCCATCGCCCCGCAGGCGTAGAAAGTGCGAGAAGTGTGCGGGGGCAGACAACTCCTGCCACAAGCCAATGGAAGCAAGGCACAGGTTCACTTCTCTCTCGTGAGAGGCCGCGCGAGCGAACGTCTTGAGTCGCTGGGGAGCTCGGGGGGCGCCGTTTGTCGCTCAGTCGACGAACTGTTGTGACCTTGGATTCTTCCTGTCATCCTGCACTGGTGTGACACAACCATCACGTGACAGTGCGGCCTATGTGACCGTTACATTGTGTGGCCCACTGGACCTTCGCTGCTGGGCCCCGAGTTAATTTAAACGATTGTTGCAGCTGATGGTGCAGCTCTACAGTTGTGTCCCCCTTGTGTGGGTCCCTCCACACACCGAGGCCTGCACACTGTGTGACGCACCAACCCTGTTGTCGGTAGTTCCACGGTGACCCTGCGCGTGACACTTGTGCGTGACCCACCTCGTGAGCAGCTGGAGATTTCCATCTGTGAGCAGAAGGACAAGAAGCATCTGTGGTGTCACGGTCAGGGCCTTTTAGCAGGACAGTCGTCTGTTATCGGACCACTCCGTCTGTCGTCTGCTGAGGTTTGACATCATTACACAATTCAATTTGGCCGCCATTTTACACACTTTATACACTCCACGCAATCCGATTGGCTCGTGCCACAGCTAGCCCTTCACACTGTCGAGGGCTTGCTGAGTGCCTTCCTGTGTTGTTTCGAGGACGTCACTGCCGTAGCCGTGACATGCGTGTGACGTACCTACGACATCCACCAGCCTCAGACAAGTAGCCAGGAATACAATTTGCTGGAGATGTCTGCGTGCCGCTAGTCACATCGCCGATGCCATGAGGTACGCCATTGTTACATCTATCTACCTTTCACTTTGTGCTCGGCGCTGCCAGAAACACAATTCATCTCGTCTGCGGCGGTGCTTCTGATTTGCTTTTGGGAGCTAAAGTGGTTTGGCTTTGACAGCTCCAAGCCCTGCATGCTGTTCGGATTACATTCGTCAAGGAGGAACCCAAGTTTGAGACTAGTGGTGACGTCCAGAGGCTGTGTACGACGAGTTGATGGTCGGTGGTTTGCTGTCAGTCATCGCTCGGCTTCTTCCCCATGAGAAGACCACACCCTGGTGTCATCCTAGCACGTGACCTGTGCTGCCACATACCTCCTCCTTCACGATGCCCGAGAACGAATCACATCCCCCGTACCACGTGGCCAACACCCACCTCCCGGCCCTGAACGGTTCCTTCCTGCCCACTGATGCGATCCCCGAGGAGGAGCAGGAGTACAGCCTGCCAGAGAAGGCGGTCATCGGCGCCATATTAACGGTCATGGTCTTCGTGGCGGTGGTGGGCAACCTGCTGGTGTGCGCCGCCGTCTTCACGGACCGACGCCTCAAGCGCAACTCCAACTTCTTCATCGTGTCCCTCGCCATCGCCGACCTACTGGTGGCCTTGGTCGTCATGACCTTCGCCATCGCCAACGACATCCACGGCCGCTGGGTATTTGGCTCCATCTTCTGCAAGGTGTGGATCTCGTCGGACATCATGTGCTCCACAGCCTCCATCCTCAACCTCTGCGTCATCTCGCTGGACCGCTACATCCACATCCGGGATCCGCTGCGCTACGAAGCCTGGATGACGACTCGCAAGACTGTGCTATTTATAGCCACGGTGTGGATTCTGTCCGTTTTAATTTCGTTTGTCCCCACTCACCTGGGGTGGCACGAGCCGCCCATGGGCGAGAACTCCACTGAACTGCAGGAGTTGTGCGTCTTTAACATCAACCCGGTCTACGCCATTGTCTCGTCTACAGTCAGCTTCTACATCCCGTGTGTCGTCATGGTGTCCATCTACGTCCGCCTCTACGTCTACGCCCGGCGCCACGTACAGACCATCAAGCGCACGCACCTGGCGGAGCGATTTCATACCAACGGTTCCTCCAAGTCGTCCTATAAAGTGTCAGACCACAAGGCAGCCGTTACCCTGGGTATCATCATGGGAGTCTTTCTTCTGTGCTGGGTGCCCTTCTTCATCGTCAACCCCATCGCTGCCTTCTGCAGCTCGTGCATTCCCAAGCTGGTGTTTCAAATCCTGACCTGGTGTGGCTACGTCAACTCCTGCCTCAACCCCATCATCTATTCTATTTTTAACACGGAGTTCCGTGACGCCTTCCGTAGAATCCTCTTCCCCAAGTGTTTTCTGGAGCGTCGGCAGAAGGACGTCCTCCGCGGTGAGGCGTCGACAGCGACGACAACAGCACTGAGCAGCAGGAGGGTGAACAAGGCCGAGTATGGCCCTCCACTGACTGAAAACGGCGCAAGCGTCCGGAGGAACAGCCGGGAGCGACTGTTTGTGGACAAAGTCACATCCTTGTGAGGTCGTGACTCCTTGTCGCAGGTACGACAGGTCACGTCTTGATGACTGTCACGACCGTGCCAAAGTCACATGTCAACGACTGTCGTCTCTGGCTGTATGGCCACATCTCAGTTTTAGGTGTAGGGCTGCACTTTCCACCCACATCCTTCAAGTAAACATCCCACCATCCTCCCTCGTCCCCACCCCACACCCCGACATGGTGTATGCTGACTGCTTGTAAATACTTATTTGCACCTGCCACACCTGGCGAGGCCTGCCTCACATTGGTCCCTGGCTAAGTATCGAACTGCCATCAGCGACAGTCTACTCGCACTCGTCTTGAGCACGACACCAACAACCTCCACTACCACCACCACCACAACCACCACCACCACAACAACAACATTATTTCCGGCGGAGTTAGGTGTAAGGACTGCTGACATAAAGACTCCAGCACCACCTTTGAGGGTAAAGAGGAAGCCAGACATGATGCCAGTGTCTACAGAGCACAGGCGCCCTCTTGTAAACTGTTCTTGATGTTCCTTGGTTGGCTGGCTGGTTGGTTGGCTGGCTGGCTGGTTGGTTGGTTGGCTGGCTGGCTGGTTGGATGGTTGGCTGGTTGGTTGGCTGGTTGGTTGGATGGCTGGTTCCCTTACTTAGGTACGTAGTGGCTGTTAGGCTCCGACGTCAAATCATTATTTCTAAGATTATTTGGATAAAGTCAGTGACACCTGGCAGTGACACCTGGCAGTGACACCTGGCAGTGACACCTTGACTTCCTCGGGTGTCAAGCAACAGTAAAAGTCTGTGACACATCCGTGTACACCATTGCCGTGAGACACAATTGTAAATATTCCATACGAGACATAACAATATCATATTGCTGTAAGAGACATAACGATACAATATTGCTGTAAGAGACATAACGATACAATATTGCTGTAAGAGACATAACGATACAATATTGCCGGAGGAGACCCAATAGTGTGTAATATTCCCAAAGAAAGAACAGTGTCGAGCATTGCCGCGATACATCAGTGTGTCATCTTTCTTCGATGTCAAGTCAAGTCGTGAGATGAGATTTGTGACATGCAGTCACGTGATGTGAGTACACTGTGAGACTGTGACATCACAAACTGCCAGTGTCAGTAATCTTACAGTGACACAACCAATGCCTCGTTCATGGCTGTCAACCGTCGGCAGTGGACAGGAATCACAGAAAGGTAAATATTTCCGGTTGTCTCCTTGTTCTGAACCTGTCGAGCGCGTGAATGACGTGAATGCTGGTCACGTGCTTGTAGTACTCTGTACTTTGTTGTGTACATGTGTACACTGTGCCAAATGCCCACAAGTGAACACTGGCTCTCTGAGCCTGAGGGCGGATAAGCTGGTGAAGCTGATAGACAGATCAAGCGACGGACAGACTGACAAGAAGAGGAGACTGAGATGTCAGAGACTGAGAGACTGAGAGACTGAGAGTTAGTTGAGTGTACAGTACAGTGGCAGTCCTCGCCTACACTGACAGTCGGCACTGTACACTTTCCGAGAGAGAATATTGGTGAAAATTGTGGAAGGCTGAGCAGCCTGGTTATGTACAGCTGTACACCATTCACTGAGTGCGGGTACGTCACCGTCACTGTCACGTAGAGTACGTGACTGCCACCAGCCCACCCTGTACAGTCTCAGCATCTGGGGTGGATTGATAGAGAGCACTGTGTGTACTTCATCTGTAAACTCTTGAGTGACTCATGATGTACATTGTCAGCCGACAGCCACAGTGAACGCTCATTGCAGGCTGTGTGAACAGTGAACAGTGAACAGTGTGCGCATGACAGACAGTGACGGACAAGGACTGACAGCAACCCGAGATATGACGGGTGGACGGACGTGTACTACAACAACGCTGGGTGCACTGGAGTATGCAGGAGAAATGATGGATATACTGAGACGTACCCGTTAAAGGGTTAAAGACTTTCTTTATCTTGATAGGTGGATAGGCTGTTTCTATAAATAGATTGCCTTGTTACTCGCGAGTCTGTCTGACGGACAGAAGAATGAATGACTACAAGTGCATGTAGGTGCATACTTCTACATGAGTGTGCCTGTGTACAAATGTATGTGCGTATGTGTATGTGTGTGTGTGCATATATGAACAGATGTGTGCAAGAATACGTGTATCCATAGGTGACGTGCTCACAGATGTGTTACGAACACAGTTGCGTGCAAGACCCGGAGACTTGCTTGTGAGCTACACACTGTTGACACATTGTGATAAATTATTGTCAGTTTATTTATGCCTCGATGAGTAAGTCGAGCTCATTCACGATGAAGTGAGTTTCGCCTGTGACGTTTCTCTCTTGTGCTTCACACGTTGATCCTCGATAAGTTTAGCTGTGATGTGTGCGTCATCGAGCTGTTGACAAACTGTGAACACACAGCGAACATGATGCTTACACGAAAGTCCAGCAAAGTTTTGCTGACCTATGACCTAGCCTGAAAGGTGACCTGAACGGTGACCTGCATGGTGACGTGTATGGTGACGTGTATGGTGACGTGTATGGTGACGTGTATGATTGCTAAAACACGGGTGACTATCTTGCTCTTGTTACGTTTGAAATATTGAGAAATGAAATATTATCGTACAAGGTGTGACAAGTGGCCATGTCTTCAGTGTCTTGACTGAGTGAGCATCAGTAAGGCTGTGTGTGTGTGTGTCTGTGTCTGTGTGTGTGTGTGTGTGTGTGTGTGTGTGTGTGTGTGTGTGTGTGTGTGTGTCTGTGTGTGTGTGTCTGTGTGTGTGTGTCTGTGTGTGTGTCTGTGTGTGTGTGTCTGTGTGTGTGTGTGTGTCTGTGTGTGTGTCTGTGTGTGTGTCTGTGTGTGTGTGTCTGTGTGTGTGTCTGTGTGTGTCTAGTGTCTTTGCGGTGAGCTGGTTCAACCTCCAACTAACGTCCCTGGACTGCTGACAGACGATTTTTTTCCAGTTAACTGCTAAAACGAGGCCTGAGACAAGAAAGTTTCCGGTTTAGTGCCATTCAGTGTTTAGGCTCGCCGAGACTAACAGCTGTTCACTTCACAAGAGACTAAGCGTTGGTCTCGGCAGACAGACAGCAGTCCACCTACACTGTCCGCGGTCACACTGTTTGTTACATCACAAGATGTCTCGACAGTGTAGACAGACATTGCTGGTTGATCATAGCTGTGTGACGTGCCAGTGCTTCTCTTGGCCAATGGGTGAAGAAGACGGGCACAGTGGATGAGAAGACGTAAATAATATTTATTTTGTGTTCCTCTCTCGCTCTGTCTCTCTGTCAGAAGTATCCGCGGTGTTGATAAAACTAGAATTGAACCTGCAGACTGTCACGAGCTCGTAACACGTCACATTCGTGCTGACAAAATACAATCAGCAGACATCGAGAATGTGTTATGATAACATGCACACAGTCATACATACATGTAATGATACAAATACACGGATACAAATATACAAACATACAAACACGTAGACACCAGCTTACGTATACACAATCATACAAACATACAAACACGTAGACACCAGCTTACGTATACACAGTCATACAAATACTTCGAAACAAAAATACAGAGAAAAGTAAGGCAGGCATGGCGAATGAGAGAAAGACGAACAAGAAGATAGACAGAAACATGGACTAGTACGTGTACACACGCACAGATAACGACACAGACAAGCCCTGTACACATCGGTACACACTAATGGACTCTGACACACATATATATATACACACACACATATACATATACACATACACACACACACACACATACACACATACACACATATATACACATACACATTACAGAGGCACCGAAGACCACTCTAAGCACTGCACACACACACACACATATACATACACACATACACATACACACATATATACACATACACACACATATATACACACATATATACACATACACATTACAGAGGCACCGAAGACCACTCTAAGCACTGCACACACACACACATATACATACACACATACACATACACACACACACACACACACATATACACACACATATATACACATACACATTACAGAGGCACCGAAGACCACTCTAAGCACTGCAGCCCACGCGGACGATTTCTCCGACAAACAACATGGCTGATCCATAAAACAAACATTTGCTTGGCGAGGGTGTGAGGAATCTCTGGCAGTTGCTGCAGCATTGAGAAATGATTTTTTGTGAATAAATGTGATATTAGCCGCCATGGCCGAGAGCTTTATGGTGATGGCAACATTACTTCAGCTGAGGCCAGCAACAGGGAGCCGCACCTCGTCACACGCGCAGCTCCCACAGTCAGGCTGCTGGTGACGTGACGTAGTGTAGGTCACGCTGGGCAGGCCGCAGGGACGTCACTAGTCACGTGCATTGTCAGGCGGGCAAGTGGTTAGTGACGTGCCGTATCCAGGGGATAGGGGATGTAAGGGATGTTGACCGTAGGGTGATGGACGTATCATGACGTGATGCCGACGTAGCGCCGTAGTTGACGTAACGTCCATGTCACGTTACTCACGGCCTGTTAGTTGTGTGACGTAATGCAGATGTCACAATTTCCTCAGGATGCATTGTATCAGTCAATGACTCATAACATCGTATTATTAGCGCAGCGTGAAGTGTGAATAGCATGCGAGCGCTCGCACACACAGACGTACACACACACACATACACACACACGTACACACACAGACGTACACACACACGCGTACACACACACATATGTACACAGACACACACACACACACACACACACGCGTACACACAAATAGCACACACACACTCACACACACACACACGTACACACAAATAACACACACACACACACACACGTACACACAAATAACACACACACACACACACACTCACACGCATACAAGCGAAACGTCCTTGGGGGAGCACCTAGTCTAATGGAAATGCTAAGAAAATAAATAACAATAATGAAATCATTAAGATGTGAGTGTGAGTGTGAGAGAGAGAGAAAGAGAGACAAGTGAAGGAGGGTAAAGGGAAGACTTCAATACAATGCTGTAATGACCTGTAGCACTCCATTGCTGGTGTGTAGCAAACTGTGTTTCATTTGTGTTTTGTGTTGTAGTCACGTCCACAAGAGTACACGCCGCTTAGCCTCGTTCTCATGTTTGTGTTTTTCTCTCTTCTTCTCTTGTAAAGTGAAGGCGACATCGATGGTGTAGCGACAGGTGGGTTTATAGGGCGGGGGATATCGGCAGGTCCTCACAGGTCCTCACAGGTCCTCACAGGTCCTCACCACCTGTCTGACAGGACAAACTGTTGGCTGACAGTCGCTGATGCACCAAGTTGAGAGGTTACACTTTGCACACGGCACCTGACATCTTGCGAACGTTAATTAAGTGATGGAATAAGTGACTAAGTGTGGCACGACTGACTGACAGACTGACTGACTGACTATCGCATAAGCAGCTAGCTAACTCGTAACAACATAAGCCTACGATTAATTTAAAAGCGCGGGGCCCCTTGAAGCGCGGGGCCCTAGGCAGATGCCTCGTCCGCCTGCCCCTAAGCACGGCCCTGTTCACAGGCTTGCGACAGGAGGGTGTCCAGGAGGGTGTGCATGCTTCCCTCCAGTCCGCCATCCAGTGGTCGCTAAACTTGTTCTTGTGCGAGATTCAACAGGGTCTTCTACTTCTTCTTCAGCAGCAGCTTCAGTGGATGTAAGATGCAGGGCAGTGTGGGGAGGTAACATGGGGAGGTAACATGGGGAGGTAACATGCGAAAGGGGAGACGAGTACGCGGTCTCTGCGCAGTCTGTCTCTCCAGGCAAGTCTCTCTCTGCGCATTGTTCTGGCGCAGCGGCTGCACTTGTAACACTTGTAATGCTTGTAATGCTTGTAACACTTGGTGGACAAGGGAGATAAGCCGCCACCCGCACCATCCGTGCGTTTGCTCGTGTCCGTGACGTGCGGCGTGCACCACTCGCTGATTGGCTGGAACACGTTTAAAAAATCTCACGGTTACTTGCATCTTGGCTTCTTCTGTCTGTCTGCTGAATGCACGTGCGCGTGTGTGTGCGTGTCTATGTGTGCGTGTGTGTGTGTGCTCGCTGTAGTATTCACGGGTCACGTGACAGTCCCTCAAGCAGCCTGTGCTGTACACGGCAGTGAACAGCTACTCCAGGACAGTGTGAACACACTCACACGCTCTGTAGGAGTTGAGTGTTGTGCCAGGTGTGGATGAGCTACAAGATGAGAGTAGCTGCCCCTGGCTAAAACAATTTCATTCAGACCTCCAGGGTACTCGTTCCACTTCCTGGTGTTAAACATTGGTTTCTCCATCTCTTCACTAGGACACCGCTACATACTCGCCTTCGTGTGTTCATTAACCGTTCACATTCGTGTATTGCACTGTGTACGTGTTCATTGTAATAACCTGTAATGCTAACCTGTAATACTGATAGTCTGAGGCTTTGTTCACTGCTGACGACTTCAACTCCTTCATCCGACATTCTGTGTCGGAGGCTATCTCGCCATTTCCATGGAGTCAACAGGTGTCACAAGACGTGTGTCTGTGATGTCGACGCCAAACTATTTGCACAACAACAAAGTCCACTCCAGTTTTTGCAATTATTCGCACCTGTAGGCAAGGAAGACAAACGGTGATGTAGATCAGGTAAGACAGGTAGACGTGCAGACCAGGTAAGACCAAACTGACGGCAAGGTGGAACAGATGGCACATTGCACCAGGTAGGACAGGTGAGAGAAACCAGATGAGACTGGAAAGGAGATGAGATCAGCGATAAAGCATGACCTCATGACCTCATGAGACCACGTGTACAGAGGAATGATTGCAATACCTGTACACTTACCTGTGCATGACACTCTTGCCATCGCACTCAGTGTAGCAACACGTCACTAGCTGTTTAGTGTTGCTGTGTATGTGAACTCGTTTCACTTGTATTATTGGTTTATGTCTTTGATGTTGGCGCTGTGACATAATGCAGCACTAGTCACGTGTCTATACTACACGTTACACGCGTTACAGCATGTTACATTACACATTACACCTACAGTACGTTACCCGCCTCCACTGTCCCTCCACACAGCCCATCAGCGACTGCGTGTCTCCCTCCTGGTACCTGTGACGTGCTGTGACGTGACTGACCGACACTCGGACTAACCCAGGTGTCAACATGTCCGACTTCATAGTTGTGTGTATGGACAACACTCTCTAGGGCCTGGGACGTAGCTCAGCCCCACCCCGCCCCGCCCCAACATCCGTGTCACGTGAGGCGAGGCTACCCCCCACCAGCTGTGTACACCCTCATACAGCTGTAGCCTCACCAGTGAGTAGCAACACAAACTCATTAGTGGATTTTTGATTGAGCAACAGGGTCGTCACCAACGGTCTGTAGTCAGCTGGTTATTTAGTAGTCAACAACAGTCTATAGTTTAGGTGACTGTATAGTCAGCGACAGTCTATAGTAAGTCACCAACGGTCTATAGTAAGTCAACGACAGTCTATAGTAAGTCACCAACGGTCTATAGTAAGTCACCGACAGTCTATAGTAAGTCAACGACAGTCTATAGTAAGTCACCGACAGTCTATAGTAAGTCACCGACAGTCTATAGTAAGTCACCAACGGTCTATAGTAAGTCACCAACGGTCTATAGTAAGTCACCGACAGTCTATAGTAAGTCAACGACAGTCTATAGTAAGTCACCAACAGTCTATAGTAAGTCAACGACAGTCTATAGTAAGTCACCAACAGTCTATAGTAAGTCAACGACAGTCTATAGTAAGTCACCAACGGTCTATAGTAAGTCACCGACAGTTTATAGTAAGTCACCAACAGTTTATAGTAAGTCAACGACAGTCTATAGTAAGTCACCAACAGTTTATAGTAAGTCAACGACAGTCTATAGTAAGTCACCAACGGTCTATAGTAAGTCAACGACAGTCTATAGTAAGTCACCAACAGTCTATAGTAAGTCAGCGACAGTCTATAGTAAGTCACCAACAGTTTATAGTAAGTCAACGACAGTCTATAGTAAGTCACCAACAGTTTATAGTAAGTCAACGACAGTCTATAGTAAGTCACCAACGGTCTATAGTAAGTCAACGACAGTCTATAGTAAGTCACCAACAGTCTATAGTAAGTCAGCGACAGTCTATAGTAAGTCACCAACAGTCTATAGTAAGTCAGCGACAGTCTATAGTAAGTCACCAACAGTCTATAGTAAGTCAGTGACAGTCTATAGTAAGTCACCGACAGTCTATAGTAAGTCAGTGACAGTCTATAGTAAGTCAGCGACAGTCTATAGTAAGTCACCAACAGTCTATAGTAAGTCACCAACGGTCTATAGTAAGTCACCAACGGTCTAAATACTGGAGTCACGTGACATTTCACTGACTTGATAATGCGCGTGGTGTAGGCGCCACCCCATGATTATTTGAACTCGTAGGATATCATCGCCAGTATACATCTATGTCTGCAGCACGTCACATCGCTTACACCAGTTACACCACTTACACCACAAGGTGTAAACGAAGAGGACAGCGGATGTACCTCTGTGGTCCGCTGGTGTGTTTTTATCTGTCCACAACTATTTCCCTCATAAATGCGACATTCTCTCTCTCACTGCTTGTTGTTGTTTGTCTCTAATCCCTGTCTCACGCACCACTGCCCCCAGGTCTGGCTTCCTGCAGCCTCAAGTAGAGAGCGAGAGGTAGGAACTTGCGTGGACATGCGCTCACCCCGAAGTGAGTGGCGGGTGCTCGAGTTTCCACCCTCACAATGCCGAGTGTTGGAGTGGAGGCAGGAGGGTTCGGCTCGTGTTTCGCACCTTTCTTGTGAAGAGTTGAGCTTGACAGGTGCAGTGAACTCGTCACTCCGTCTACCTGCCGCCACATCCACAATGAGAAAGCTTGCAGACAGCACCGGCCATCTCACAAGTCTGACAACGCCCACCGGTGCTTCTTGTTCAAACTTCTCTTCGCTTGATGAGTCAGCGTCGTCAGCGTCGCCAGCGTCGTCAGTGTCGTCAGCGTCGTGGCTCTAACGCCCTTTGTTGATGTTGGTGGTGAGCTGGTGTTTGTGAATGTATTGAAGGTGCAGCTGTTGGCGGTGTTTAGCCACGTGATGGCGGTGGTGACGGTCTTATAACCTGTCAAATGTCCACGCATGCGTACATCTACATGCAACTACGCTCATTATACGTCATTTATACGTCATCTATTTATAGACACAGAAACAGAGGAAACTCGTGTTAGACCTCCTAGACATCCGAACCAAGGAGGTAGTCTAGTATCTACTGCGTACACCTACTGTGTCTACTGTATACATATACTGTATCTACTGCGTACATCTACTTGTCTACCGTGTACACCTACTGTATCTACTGTGTCTACTGCGTACATCGACTGTGTCTACTGTGTACATCTACTGTATTTACTGTGTCTACTGCGTACATCGACTGTGTTTACTGTGTACATCTACTGTATTTACTGTGTACATCTACTGTGTCTACTGTGTACTGTAGCAACTGTGTCATGCACTGTGCGCCCTTCTGCTATTTCCTGGCAGTTCATCTTGGGGTTAATGTAGCAGAAGGCGGAGGTTAGTGAGCTGTCAGCAGGTCACAAGGTCAGCAGGTCACAAGGTCGCTCAGCCTCTCATGGACGCCAGTGTTTGTGAGACCTGCGGACCTCCATTAGCAGCGACGCCGACAGAAAGACGTTGTGGACGACAGGACGGTGGGCGGCAGACCACCTGCCAGGTAGACAGGGACGACTGACGTACTCCCTACCTACGACCTTTACCCTCCCCCTCCCCATTCCCCATCCCCAGCACCACAAGAGCCCCACTCCTCCAGGGCGTTAGGAGTGATTGCCCCTTACCTACACCGTGACACTTGGCTACAGATGTACACAGGGTCAAGATGAAGATGACACGACAGGTCACCACTTGTAATGTAGACAACTACAGTCACACGTACACCTGTACACACATATACATTATACACATAACACACACATACACACAAAACACATACACACATAATATCAGTAGATGTACACAGTTGTTACAGTCATTACACAGTTTACACAGCACGCTGAGCACTGCTCACGATGACTCACCCTTGCTTGCTTGATGTCAACACAAAGTCGTCAGCACTTCATTCTGCGAGCAGCAGACAAACCCTGGGGTGGCACCCTGGCCCACCCTAGAATGGACACACGGGTTATCGTGTGGGGAAATCAGTCATCACTGTGTAACCCTGAAACATCACTGTGTAACACTCAGACAACATTGTGTAACCCTCAACATTGTGTAACATTCAAACATCACTGTGTAACAAACGTCATTGTGTAACACTCAGACATTATTGTGCAACACTCAATACGTGTAACACTCAACATTGTGTAACACTCAAACATCACTGTGTAACAAACGTCACTGTGTAACACTCAGACATTGTGTAACACCCAGGCATCATTGTGTAACACTCAACATTGTATAACACTCAAACATCACTGTGTAACAAACGTCATTGTGTAACACTGAAACATCACTGTGTAGCACTCAATAGTGTAACACTCAACATTGTGTAACACTCAGACATCACTGTGTAACAAACGTCACTGTGTAACACTCAGACATTGTGTAACACCCAGCCTTGTGTGATACCCAGACTGTCATTCAGTGTTGGCCAGACAGAGGGCGTGATGTCACACTAGCGGGTGGCTGGAGTTAACCCTCGACACCCGTTCTGCTCTTGTAGCCGCTGCTCTCCCACAAAACTCTTGTCGCTCAGTCGTGTACAGCTTTCCCTCTTAACCCCGAGCCTCTTATAGCCTGTACCCCGCTCCCCGTACCCGGATACCTTCCCACCCCGATGTGAGAATAATCTAATTGCCGCTACCCTACCTTAGTTCAAAGCATTGACCTCGGGGGTCTGCGATGCAATCAGCTGTAAGCTCTCCCGGCGCTGAGGGATCAATCCCACCCGAACAGTGGTACCTACCCGCGCTACACAAAGTCCACCCAGTTCTCTTTGTTTGCTGTCGTCTCGCAATAAATCAAAGCTCGTCGCAGGCCCACATTTTTTTGTCTTTTATCGGATTTCGGGAAAATGACACCGGATGACATTGTTGGTGCAAGTTTTTTCTGTCCTCCGTCTACTTACCACCCCCTCCCATGGTACACCCTCACCTACTGGAGGTGTGCGGGGGAAAGAACACGTTTATGTGTGGAGGGGGGGAGGGGTAAGTGGAGGGATTGGGGTAACAGGGACTTAATTATGTTAACAAATCACTGAAGTTTTATTTTGAGACGAGAAGGGGGGTAGAGTGAGGTGAGGGTGTGACAACATCAATTAGCCGCTATTTGTGGAGGCCACTGGTGTGCGACGCTTGCAGGTCTCTACAGGTGTGCACGACAGGTAGCACTTAGTGGCACAAGAATGTCGGACTCTTCATGAAGACTTGGTCGATGGCGATGTCCAGACAGGTGTGTCGCTTGGAGTCGAGGCAGACCACACAGCTTTGAAGAGAGGAGTCCAGGGTGTGACAGAGAAGTGTGATGTAAGATGTCATCTACCTGTCCTCATGTTCTGCATGTCAAACACTGTCAACACATGTATACACATGTGTATTTCTGTGCATGTAGAACACGGGTGGGCAAAGTGTTTTTTTTCGCGATGTCTCAGAATTCTAAATATGTGTTGAGTCGTCTGAATACCAAAGACCCAGGCCACGTGACTACGCAGCAAACCCAGTAACAATGGGGCGAAACCTTGTGGGGCTGACTTAACCAACTTAATTGTGAACAGAGAATCCGCTCACCAGCCTCTCACAGTCCGTCTGTCCATCTTTCCCATGTGTGTGAGTGTAGAGTGTGAGTGTAGAGTGTGAGTGTAGAGTGTCAGTCTAGAATATACAGGATTCTCCAGTTCGACAGGTTGACTTGTGCGTGCGTGAGTGTGTTTGTGTGCATGTGTTCGTAGATGTGTACATGCATGTACAAGTTCCCGTATCATGTGTGAAATAGCGAGAGTGTGAGGAATGTTACAAATAAGGCCATTGGTCCGTTTAAACACCAACGAGAACGTTTGCGTTGTTTTCAGATGTCGACAGACATCAGGAGATAAACCTCACCTGTACAGGGTAGCCTCCAAAACCCATCCGTTAATTAATTATCCATTACAATTCACACCTGTGATCAACGAGCGCCTCTAACTGTAGTACGTCACGCTAACAGTGTACTACGTCACGTTAGCAGTGTACTACGTCACGCTAGTGCACTAGCCGTCAACATCAGAGAGAGAATGAGCGACAGCTGTGGTTGACATGACATGACAGCTGTGGTTATTACCGTGTCAAGCTACATCTCTGGCGCTACACTAAGTTTGTCACAACCACGACAAATACACTCAGCGTCTTACTCCTCCCGTCACTCCTTCTCTCCCTCTGATTGGTGCTGACTGCTGGCCACCTGGTGAATGGTGGACGAGCGTGACGTAGTACACTGTTAGTCTGACGTAGTACGCTGTTAGCGTGACGTATTGCGCTGTTAGTACCTCTAGTTGTCTACAGTAGAGCTGTTGACTTGTGACTGTAGACGTCACTGCTACCCTCGTTACATTTTGCTCGCTCCCCCGTTGATGTGAATTAAACATGTCTACGTTGACACTACGTCCTCCGCATTAGTGACAGACAGCCTGACGCATTTTATTTTGCTGCTGGACTATTGCAGGAGGCACGAGGTGACCTCTGTTGTGATGTTCACAATTTAGTACAAAACGGTTTTTAAATCAGGCGACAGAGCTCGGTATAAATTACTTTTCCCTCTAAATGTGGCTCAATAGCTTCCTTCCGTTCTCGAGATACAAATCGACAACTAATGACTTTAGTTCCTGTAAACAACGTAACTGATGGTGTGTCACTCTGGTGTCAGTTGTGTCAACGAACAGCTGTCCACTGATGGTGTGTCAACACCCTTGCTCCTTGTCCTAACCCTTGTGACCCTTGTGACCCTTCAAACAGTTGACCCCGCCACTGACCGCCTGACATCGTCGGCTGCCCTTGGTATACAGCAGTGAATCATCATTAACGACACAAAGACTTGTCTGTGATATTGAACTGTATTACAACGGTATTGTCACAGACAGTGACATGAGGCTACTATCATAAACAGTATTAAACTATATTATAACTTCCGTGGTGATACCGCTGTGATACTGCTATGATACTGTTTATATACTGTTTATACTACATACTACTGCCGTGGTGATACTGCTGTGATACTGTTTATACTAAATAACACTGCCGTGGTGATACTGTTTATATACTGTTTATACTAAATAACACTGCCGTGGTGATACTGTTTATATACTGTTTATACTAAATAACACTGCCGTGGTGATACTGTTTTTATACTGTTTATACTAAATAACACTGCCGTGGTGATACTGTTTATATACTGTTTATACTAAATAACACTGCCGTGGTGATACTGCTGTGATACTGTTTATACTAAATAACACTGCCGTGGTGATACCGTTTATATACTGTTTATACTAAATAACACTGCCGTGGTGATACTGTTTATATACTGTTTATACTAAATAACACTGCCGTGGTGATACTGTTTATATACTGTTTATACTAAATAACACTGCCGTGGTGATACTGCTGTGATACTGTTTATATACTATTTATACTAAATAAAACTACCGTAGTGATACTGTTTATATACTGTTTATACTAAATAACACTGCCGTGGTGATACTGTTTATATACTGTTTATACTAAATAACACTGCCGTGATGATACTGTTTATATACTGTTTATACTAAATAATACTACCGTGGTGATACTGCTATGATACTGTTTATATACTGTTTATACTACATACTACTGCCGTGATGATACTGCTGTGATACTGTTGATACTAAATAACACTGCCGTGGTGATACTGCTGTGATACTGTTTATATACTGTTTATACTACATACTACTGCCGTGGTGATACTGTTTATATACTGTTTATACTAAATAACACTGCCGTGGTGATACTGTTTATATACTGTTTATACTAAATAATGCTACCGTGGTGATACTGCTGTGATACTGTTTATACTACATAATACTTCCGTGGTGATACTGCTGTGATACTGTTAATAACAATACCGCTTGACACCTGTCTTCCTCTTTTCAATCTGATCTTTGCTCACCTGTCTTTATCTCTCTCTGTTTCTCTCTGTCTTCTCCAGCGTTGCTGTGTCATCACAAAGACCCTCGTTAGCCTGACACAGAGACACACCCGGAAACACGTGACCTGTTGATGGCGGCGCCACTGTACAGTTGTTGTTCCTGCTGTTTACAGGTGGCAGCACATCAGGCATTGTCTCGTTGTCTCCCCTGTCAACCCATCACTCTAGAAGACTTTGTTATCGTTATTTTCATTAATTTTCGTCTGATGTTGTCTGGCTGTGCAAGTGCCCTTCATGTTAGGTGCACTGTAAATAAAGGTGATTGTAATTATGCTAATTGCCCACAGCTGCAGCTCCAGACAACAAAACTACAGGTGACCCTGTTGCCCCCAGTGGCACGTGCACAGACATGCAGACACCGAGTGTGAACTCCGCTCGGGGGCAAGGTTCCCACGCAGCCAGGGGACCTCAGGACCTTGTCTGTCAGTCTGAGTGTTCGCTTCTTTTGTGTCGGTGTCCTCGTGTCTTTAATCTTCCATTTCATCCACTCTTTCTTTCCACGGATTCCTATTTTTCTTTTTTTTTTTTAATTCCTTCATTTGCATGCGAAAGACAGACACGAGTTGAGAGGAGGGGATGGGCAGGGGGGAGTTTTTGCTTTATTCTCCTTTTGTTCTGCTGACGTCTGGAAGGTGATTGTGGCCACGTGACAGCAGTTTATTGCTCTCACTCCTCAGCTCACCACAAGGCGGCGGTAATTAGTGATGCAAGACAGAATGAGCTGTACTCACTGGTAGCGCTGACGTGGCGCCTACTTTGCATCACAAGAGACTTGATGGCAGTGTGTGGCTTGCAAGTGACACTTGGGTACTTGTGGCTTGTCTTGGGTCGTTGTCACTTCTCTCCCACCCGCACCCTTCACACACACACACGCGCGCACTCTCTCTCACACACACACTCGCACACACAGACACACAACCGGACATGGAATCCCACACGCACACACACACGCACAAAGTACATGCATAGCACAGCAGCACGTGACGGTTTTGTCTGCCCAAGAAGCTGACCTTCCAGACACCAGGTCTCAGGGTTCCGTGGGTTTCAGTATCACCGACTCTTTCACAATTTATCTTCGGATTTTCTTTAGAATTGTGATGTTTATGTGGCTCTGCTTAGTCACCCTGGCGGCTGCTTCTTTCTTAAAAACTTTCTTGTACCTGCCGACGCCATCTCCTAGCTGTGACGTGGCAACGCCTCCTTCTTGTCAGACCGCGGAGGTAGACGATAGGTGGACTGCCGTCTGTCTGCCGAGACCAACGCTTAGCCTCTCCGCTTATGTCGTTGTAGCAATATGAATCGTTGAGCAATATGAATCGTTGTAGCAATATGAATCGTTGAGCAATATGAATCGTTGAGCAATATGAATCGTTGTAGCAATATGAATCGTTGAGCAATATGAATCGTTGTAGCAATATGAATCGTTGAGCAATATGAATCGTTGAGCAATATGAATCGTTGAGCAATATGAATCGTTGAGCAATATGAATCGTTGTAGCGAGGCGTGCACATGCGTAGAAACTATGGATCTTCTAGTGTTGTTGAATGAATTAGCAGACATTTTCGTGGTATTTTTCTAAATCGAAACCAATAATAAAGCGTGAGTTGTATGTGTTTAGCTTTTTCATGTTATTTTTATTTAAATTTGATGTGTATTTACTCTTTAGCAGACGATCAAACACCCACTCGCGCAGGGATATCAAACAAAAATACACGCTAACACGTAGGTCACGTATATCCACATCACTTGCAAGCTATAATAATTTGAACCTAAAAGTTTCATTTGTTTCTCAACTGTTTAATTTAACTTTGTAGTATTTTATTTCTTGTTAGGTTCAGTACTTTCTCTTCACATGCCTCGCTTCAACGATTCATATTGCTCAACGATTCATATTGGTACACCGTGACATAACAGTCGAGCAGTAGTCTTGGCTAAGTTCTAGGTAATATTAGATAATGGATATCAAACAATAATTGATAATCCTCGAGATTCCTTAGTAAGGAACATCATAGTTAATTAATCTCGAGTTGCCTCCTGCACGATACCCTCTCGTGGTAACCCGGGGTCAAGGGGTCGAAGGTCACACTCATGCACCGCGCTAGTTACGAGGCCGTCGTGCTGTTCTCGCTCTCTTGCTCGCGACTTTTATGGAGGCCGTTATTTTGATGGAGGCAACTATTCGGTGTTTGTTTGTTTGTAGGAATAAAAGTGCACATGTACTTTTGTCACTTCCCCGAAACCTATTAGCACAACACTTATTAATTACCACGGAATGTCAGAAGGTGGAAGCAGAGAGAAACAAGACATCAACGTGGCGGGGATGTTAAGGCTACTGCGAGGAGCACAAACGATGTTAGACAATGACGTCATGCACGTGCAGTCACGTGTTGGGCTGCGTGTCCCGCCTGTTGCCTCCTGTTGTCGCAGCCCAGTAAAGTCATTAACTCTTTAGTCGCCTCCACCCTTAGCCGCCACTTTCCCTGCACCCGGGGGAGCGAGCATCGTCATCTTGTCACTCGTCGCCATCATCACAGCCATTAAGCCCTCGCTCCTCTGACGTCACTAAACTGTTGCTTGGCACACAGCTTGCACACAGCACGAGGTGCATCAGCTCTGCCACTGCTGCATGGATTGTCTTCTGTCGCCTACATCTCTCTTAGGACAGGTCAATTAAAACATAATAATGTATATATAGACATGCACTGTCTCGTGTCTCGTCCACAAGCAACTGAACGACACGCGCTGTGTTCACATCGTTCACTGTGATATTACTCCGCTCCACAGCTGATGCAGCAGCTGACAGTCCGCCATCTTTCATCAGAAAATGAGTAAACAGTTGTAAAGTTTGCCTCACGCCCGCAAAAGAAATGTAGGTCGGGAGGTAGCATCGTTGCACACTTGTCACTGAGGTCAAAGTGTTGTCCATGTGTTGGTACCCGGGGTGACGTGTGGGCATTGCACGTGTTGACATGCTTGTGTCTCATTCTGCTTCATCAGCAAAACTGCCGAGATACAAGTTTGGTGAAACTGAGCAAGAAATGCAGTTTGAGATGTTAGTTTTGCGGTGAGTTGTGTCCTTATTTGTGTCACCTGATCGCCACCAGCGATTGCTATCCTCCTCGCCCTCCGCTGGTGTGACGTGCGTTTTTAGGGACGAACGCGAGCGTCGCCATGTTTATGTGAATCGTGAGAAAGAAAATACACACGGATGTTTCTTCCCCCGCTTCCAGACACTCTGTGGAGTCAGCATGATGCCAGTCATGGAACCCAGGGGAAGACAATGCTGGAGTCTGCTGGTCACGTGAGCTGTTGTCTGTACGTGTGACACTAGGAGTGTGTGACACTAGCAGTCCAGCCGTCTGTCTTCCTCTGTGCATTCACTGCCATGGCGATGCACTGCATCCACTCATCTGTGGGTCTGTGCCATGGCACATGCAGCTGGCGCACACTCCGCTGTGTGTCTGTATCTACTTCGGTAGAGAATGTTGTTTGTGACGCGAACTGTGACGTGTCCAACAAGATAGTGATCGTCACGTGGGCTCTGACCTGACCTTTGCTCTATAACTGTCGACTCCTTTCTCAGACATGCAGATGGCCTTACAGACAAACAATAAAGCTACGTCCTGGGCACTAGGGCACTAGGGCACTGTATGCTTGTGCCCCACGCTGTCACCGACATTGCTTTGTCAACCGCCATATTGCGAGCGTTACGCACTATTGACACCGCATGTTGCAATTACAGACTAAACAACAGAAGATTTGCTCTTTGGCGCCAAATTAGAGCGTGCCCTCACACTACAGTGTGCCCTCACATTACAGTGTGCCCTCACATTACAGTGTGCCCTCAAATTACAGTGTGCCCTCACACTACAGTGTGCCCTCACATTACAGCGTGCCCTCACACTACAGTGTGCCCTCACATTACAGTGTGCCCTCAAATTACAGTGTGCCCTCACATTACAGTGTGCCCTCACATTACAGTGTGCCCTCACATTACAGTGTGCCCTCAAATTACAGTGTGCCCTCACACTACAGTGTGCCCTCAAATTACAGTGTGCCCTCACACTACAGTGTGCCCTCATACTAAAGTGTGCCCTCACATTACAGCGTGCCGTCAAACATCACCTCACAAAATCCTCCTACAGCCACTTGCATCCTCATCGTATTGATAGCACAATTACGTGACATCACGTCACACTAGCCTGAGACACGTTACTCATCCTGTCGCCTTGTGACGTGCCTGACAATGTGTGACATGAGTGACAACGTGACAGGAGACAGGAGCTGGCAGTGGTTAGTTGACTGACAGCATGTCGCCCCTCAGCTTTCTCCATTTCTTGTTCGTTTTCCGACTTTGAAGTCGGCGCTGCCGTCTGTGACGCCACGTGGTCCTGCTAGAGCACATCGGGTACAGACAGTCGTCATTATCTATTATCGACCTCAGCACACCTGTCATCCTGACTTCCGGTTTCTACACTACACATGCAGATGTCGTCGTCTTCGGCTCTACAGACGATTCCTGACTCACCATCCCTCCCGCTGAGGTCGGAAATGTCTCATGATTCACATGTGTGCGTGTGTGTGTATGTGTGTGTTTGTACGTGTGTGTGTGTGTGTGCGTGCGTGTGTGTGCTTATCTGTGTGTGTGTGTGTGTGTGTGCGTGCGTATCTGTGTATGTGTGTGTTTGTACGTGTGTGTGTGTCGGTGGTGTGGTGACACACGTGTGAGTGTATCTGTATGTACATTGTGAGAATGTGTGGGTCTATCTACATGTGTATGTGTGAGCACACAAGATGGCGGACGTGAACTCGTGCAGATCGCGAGCAGACTAACACTAGTCTGTGGCTGAAAACATCTCAGTACAATCAAACAACAACCAAACAACAATCAAACAACAATCAAACAATAATCCCATAATAAAAGAGAAACGTTGCAGGGTTTACTAGCGGCACTTTGTGTGGTAGGTCTCTGTCTACTCCTCGTGGTCAGACGATAACTTCACGGCTGGCTGCTCCCCCCCCGCCCGCAACATCAGCGAGTCGCACAAGCATGACGTCATCCAAACACACATCCAGTGCATCATGAAGACGAGAGGACAAGACAAGCCCACAACCAGTCCTGTCAAGAACACCCGTGATGGTTACATTTAACCCTCGACAGCCGCCATTTCCCTCGCGCCGACCCACGTGACAAGGGGAGACCAGCAAATGACGACTGGCGGGGTGCGAGCACACCCTCACCTCTGCTCTCACACCTTGCCACGCTGACAACAAACAAACAATGCAGCCAACAGGTCACGACTGATCAACTTCTTGCGAAGGAGAGAATTTCCAGACACTCGACAAGACTTTCACGCTTCAACGAACGTCTTGAGAGGAGCGAGCAAAGAAAGATTACAGAAAGTCAGGAATTTACAGATGAATAGGCATCTACTCCATTATCTATTCCGAATTTTTGAGTAGGTCAAACGCTAGGCGCGAGGTCACAAGCATTGTGTTTATGGTCGGGCAGCACGCAGCCAACAATGTCATAAACCTGCAGGTAAGGATTTATGTCACCTGAACAGACATTTACACAAATAGTTGATGTCAGCTGGCTGCCACACGTTCCTCTTGAGATAAGCAAAGAAACATCTCTAAAAAAACAATTATTTTACGGAAAATTAGGTTCTAATTAGGAAAAAACTGACGTGGGAGGCGTGTCACTAGGACACAATTAGCCCACGTGACCTCAGTCAGGAATCCATTAGAAGGAGTAATTTATACAGCTGGCTGTTTCCTGAAGATAACAGTGCACAGCTGTGTAGAGGACATATTACAGCTGTCTGTACACAGCCGATTAGAGGACATTACAGCTACCTGTACACAGATGGTTAGAGATTACAGCTGCCCGTACACAGCTGTGTAGAGGACGTATACAGCAGTCTGTACACAGCTGTGTAGAGGACGTATTACAGCTGTCTGTACACAGCTGTGTAGAGGACGTATTACAGCTGTCTGTACACAGCTGTGTAGAGGACGTATTACAGCTGTCTGTACACAGCTGTGTAGAGGACGTATTACAGCTGTCTGTACACAGCTGTGTAGAGGACGTATTACAGCTGTCTGTACACAGCTGTGTAGAGGACGTATTACAGCTGTCTGTAAGGTATAGAAGTAAAGCAGAGCAAGTAGATCAAGTCCAAACACAATCTTCAAGTGTGCAAGAGATTAGCATACACAGGGTGAGGGCGACCACAGCTGAGGTACGGGTGGAGTCCCAAGGCAGTAACTAGCCAACCTCCTCACACAAGTCTGTACTAACCGACTCTGTGTTTGAAGTTAGTTTTGCTGTAAGGTTGTTCCAGTCATCCTCCAACAAACGAACTTTACCTCCGCTGTCTCCGCCTTTCCTCATTTCTCGGATCACGTGTTTGACAAGGAGTTGATCGAGTTGTGAGGACGTGGATGTGGTTGTGACATGAGAACTAATACGTCTTGCTGTGTACACATCCACAACAAACAAACTGTACATTACAAACTACCATCGTCACCACCCACCCGCGTTCCCTGTCCTGCACGTGCTGATGTTTGGATTTTCTGCCCCGGATGCTGGCGACTGAGTGTCCGCCTGAAATAACATCTTCTACCCTGACAACACGTCACAATGCCGAACATACAAAAGTCAGTAACAACAGATACTCTGTGTCAAACACCACATGACTCGGTGTTGTCGACATTATTCCTGTAATATCGTCTGTGTGCATCAACACATCCGGTTAATGACCAGCCAACAGACATGCGCCAACGATCAGTGACGATTTTCGGGGAAACAACCCAGAGTAAGAAGTGATTTCCCCTTTTGTTCATTGCGGTCCCTAAGGAGGCGGAGTAGTCGGTCTGTAGCTACAGCGTGAATGGGAGTAGAGGGCCGAGGGTACTTGTCTGGGTGTAGGGGGGAGCAGTGATGAGTATTTAAACAGGCGCTCGGCTGGCAAGTCTGTCTCTCTCTAGATAACGGTCACCATAAAGACTGGCAGGAGACAGAAGACTTTGCTACACTTCTCCTGCGGCTGCTGATGCTGTTAGGACAGCAGACACCGCGGTCGTTAACCGCCTCCTAATGTGTCTACGCCCTCCTCGCCGCTGTCCTCCCACCTTATCTCTCTACAGGCTTCTTTATTTATCGTCTCTTCTTCTTTGTTGCTTGCTCTTTTCTTTTGTCTCATTCTATTTCACATTTGTTTACTTGCAGTCTTGTCGCTTTCTTTATTCGTTTTCGGTTGTCCTTCTTTCTGTCTCAATACATCGAGAAAAATCTTTAGCAAAAATAACCTCGTAACCCAGCCTATCAGCCTTTTTCCTCAGCGCAGCCCGTGTTTCTACAGCCGCAGTCACCGTCACGGCTCCTCCATAGCAAGCAGCGTGTACGCCACAGCTGGTCAGCGTCTGATGAGTGGTGCAGACAAAACCTCACAGCTGCCCAGTGGCAGACCAGTGTGTGACATAACCAAGTGTTGGCACTTATTCCAAAATGAACAATCGTAAAAGGTTTAGTTCTACACGCGTTAAGAGATTCAAAAGACATATAGACTTGGCGGGAGCCGACATGAAGCTCTCTCTTGTGTGTTTTCTAACTGGACAGTTTAAATGATGCCACTTAATACCCACAAACCAATAACACAACAATGGTGTCAGAAGTGAGCAGCAAAGTGCTAGCTGTGTGATTTCCTCCAGAAAACTTTCAGGTGGGCACGTTTTCTCATTTTGAAATATTGCGTCGTACGTTCGCAAAAGACCAGAGAACATTTCTCGCAGATGGCGGAGACACATCAGAGACAACACTTCACTGCAAACGTCTCCTGTTCCCTCAAGCTGGATTTGTCTTCTAACATTGAAGTAAATTGGAAAAAATTTATTCGTCAGTGGCGAACTATGAGGTAGCTACGCGCCTTGATAAGAAGATTCAGCTTATCGTTGTGCAGTTCTATTAGCTTGCATTGGTGAGGACGCACAAGAAAACCTCTATGAAGGATTGCCTTTGCAGAAGGGGAGAACGACAAAGAATATTCCCAGACTGTCATCGACAAGTTCAACGACTTTTGTTTGGGTAGCACACATGAGGTGTATGAGAGCTACAAGTTTTCATAGCGAAAAAAAACAAGGATGAGTCAGTTTTGATACTTACCGTCACAGTTTTACGCAGTTTCAGCAAAAATCATGTGATTTCAAGGATGTGACCGCAATTCGTGACAGGCTTGTGATCGGTGTTCAAACCCGATGACACTATGCGTGAAAATTGTTGCAGAAGAAACACTCAAGCTTCCAGAAGCAACTAGAAATTTTAGCAGAGCTCATGACGACGTCCAAGACTCAAGCACACTCGATGTTGGCAAGCAACCAGCGAGAGTACAGTTGAGAAAACCATCAACAAGATTCAGAAAGGTCAGCGAAAAGTCCGTTGCAGGTACGAAAGCCAGGCCTTCGGGAAACCAGAGACTAAGCCATGCTCTAAGATGCGGAAAAGGTGTCCCACGAACAGAGATGGTTGTCCTGCAAAGAACGCTAAATGCAGAAAATGTTCCAAGATTGGTCACTACGCTGCAGTCTGTCGCTCTCTCAGGTTCTTCTACGATTCACACCAGTGGAAGAGGAAGAAGAAGACGAAGAAGCTTACATGGGTATGATTGGCAGATGTGATAACAGATCCTTGGAAAGTCAGTCTCCTGATAGGAAGATACAGAGAATGTATTTAAGCTTGACACCCTTGGAGCTGATGTTACGTCGTAATCTCAGACCGCAGTTCACAGCAAGCGACCATTGCAGAAAGTGCGCAAGAACTGTATGGTCCAGGTCGTGTTGAGATAGCTGTGGAAGGCATGTTCAAGGCAAAACTGCACTACAAGAATGTCTCTACACGCAAAGATGTGTATGTCGTAACAAACACTTGAAGAACCATTGCTAGTCGACCAGCCATACAGCGTTGAAGTTGATTGACGAGAATCAACACAGTTATAGAAGACCACACGAAAAAGTACAAGGAAGAATTCCCAAAACTCTTCAGAGGACTAGGAAGTCTACAAAGATCCATTTACAAGATTCGTCTGAAAGAACAAGCTGTTCCTATGCAGTAGCAGCTCAAGACGCTTACTTTGCCCTTGAAACAGAAAAGTCAAGGCAGAATTGGATTCAACTTGAAGAACAGGAGTGATTCGCACAGTCACCAAGCCCAGTGATTGGTGCGCCCAATAGTAGTGGTGCCCAAGAGCGACGAGAGAGTCAGAATCTGCCCCCCGTCGATCTGAGCAAACTAAATGAAGCAGTTCGCAGAGAGACTACTTAACCGTCAACAGATGAACTGTTAGCCCAGCTGTCAGGAGCAAAACATGTTTCACAAGCGCCTGGATTGCAAAAAGGTTTCTCCATCCACGGACCCACTGAATGAAGGATAGTCAGGAGTTAACAACCTTCATCACACCTTTCTGGAAGGTACTGTTATCACGCTTACCTTCGGATAGTTCAGGCCAGAAGTATTTCAACAGACGTAACTGTTCTCAACATTCTGCGAGCCGAACCAATGAAATGTGATTTGTGACATTAGACGATCTGCTCATTTTCGTAAGAACAAGCAAGAACATGATCGTTACTTGAAGAAAGATGATGTCGACGCTTCAAGAAGCGGGGCATTACCTGAACGACGAGAAGTGCCAGTTTGCCAAAAGAGAAGATATTCCTTCTCGGGACATCATCTCGAAAAGACGGATCGCCATCGGAACCGAAGAAAAAACCTGTCTGCTGTGAGTGAAAATTTTTCCAAGCCAGAGAACATTCTGATCTCAGAAGATTGTTAGACAATGGTTAACCACATTGCTAAAGTTGTGCAGGCCCATACCTCGCAACGCACAGCAAACACCGCTACGTGACCTGCTCATGGGGGGGCGGAGAAACAACATGATCTCTAGAAGTGGTGTTGGCACTGCTCAAGAAAACTCGTTTGAGAAAGAAAGAAACAGTGACTTAAGCTCCGGTGTTGGCACACTATGGTACGTGACGAAACGAACCGTCTCTCAACAGATTGCTTTATCTTCGGTCTCGGTGCAGTATTATTCAGAAACAGATCAGAATGGTCCCTCAAGCCAGGTTTTTTCTACGCATCAACGAAGTTATACTGACCAGGAACGTGAGCGCAGTACGCGCAAGTTCGAGCGTGAATCACTCGCAGTGACTTGGGCGTGTGAAAAGTTCTGTGACTTAAATCAGACAGGGCTTTCGTATCTGACATATCGAAATCTGACCATCAACACTAATTGGCTCTACTGAAAACCAAGAACCTTGAAGATCTACCTCGAGGATATGTCAGAGATCCGGATGCGCCTTGATGAGGTTCAATTACAACATTTGCTCACAGAAAGGCAAGAATCTCGGGGTGACTGCTTACAGCACTCTTAGCACGAGCCCCATAACGCACAACACTCAGGAAAGAATGCAGAGAAGTGAGGAAGAGAGGTCTTCATAAGCAACGATTCGAGCTTTGCCAGCAGATGAACGACGCAATCGAAGAAATCAGATACTGCAAGAGATACTGCGTGTAAGACGGGCTGTATTATCTCACACAATTGCTAATGGCCACCGTTCTGAGTAGGGAACATTGGAAGAACTGACAAGGCATTTGCGACCAGTACGACACCTGATGGTTCAGAAGTGCAAGAGACATAGAGGAACGTTACTGTCTCTACAGAGTCAAACTGATCATTCCCTGAAGACTGAGAGAAGCATGGACATTCTCCACAGACTTCAACAGTTGGACATCAAGCATCGGTAAAATGTGCGTGCCTTGCGACGAGAGGCGGTTTGTGGCCACAGAGCGTCTTCAGCAAGAATACGAGATACCGCATCGGCTCAGCAGAAGTGCAGCGAATTCGTGCACAAGAAGGGCCACATTGCCCCGTGAGCGCACGTCTTGCCGCTGAGTTCACACAGCAGTTTCCTTGCAGCCAAAGTGTGGCATGACATCTGTTTGAACTGAAAAGAAGAAACAGTACTGTACTGTTGGACTTTGATCACGTTATATTTGGTGTTGGCATCCCTACACAAGCACTATCTCACAGCGACCCCACGCTCAATGGTCAAACCATGTTAACGACGCCAACTCACATTATCCCCCATCCTTGACCATTCCGACCAACATTGCTCATCCTCAGACACGGCCGCACGCGTGATCCATTCCAGTCAAGCTCTTCCAACGTCGCTCGCTCACACAGAGTACGAAGCTGCACTATCACACAACAAGCAGCGCCGTACTATCACAACAAGGCGGATGGCGCAGCCGAATACGCGCGTGATCACAAGATCTGTGAAATGCAATCCTGAAGAAGGACAGATATCCTTGATTTAGCGATGTCTCACATATCAGCGCTTACGCCGACCTTCAGCAGGAGGGCTCAGCTCCGCAGCCGAACTGCTTGTTCGGCGAGACAGACGTACGCACCAGTGGTCCCCACAATACCATCGTCAGTTTTCCGAGGAAAAAGGGACAAAAGAAGCCAGGGCACGAGGACTGGGGTCAGAAGAAAGACGAATGACAGGAAGGTTGAGAAAGGAAATACAACCAAGAACTACACAGAGGCACACACGTGCCAGACCAGCCGCTGAGTTGGAACGCAGGTCAGCCACTTGGGCTGAAGCCAACCCAGACAACCACAGGACAAGCTCATCACAGCTCTCTGCCCAACAGATCATGATTGAGGTCAGAGAGCTTCCTACAGTCGCAAGGCGACGCAAACCCGCCGTCTCTTGATTCCCAGAGGATCCCAATCCAGCAGCACTCCGCAGAACCTATCCCAAAGAACTCTGTCTCCGTCATATTCAACAAACCGCAAGAGTCGAAGAGGATCTACGACCCCTGTCTAATACACGACTCAAGTGACTCGAACATTCCTGTTGCGCAAATCCAGGCCGATGTCCAGGAGAGCCGCAGCAGGACAGGTGGCCAGCGTTCCAGCAGGCTCATCGCTCCTGCACAGAGCACGCCTGTCAAGACCTGACCAACGAGTGTCGCATCATCAAAGACCCGAGACGTTGACTGTAACATGAGTTGAACTCGAGCAGAAGCGGCCAGCAGATAGAGCTTGATATAGAAGTTCGAAGACAGATTAGAACGTTCAATGTTTTAATTAGAAGTTATATTGAACAAGTGTCCATTATTAAAGAAAGGGAGACGGCCTGTGACCAGGAGGCCAAGGTTGGCTTATTCTAAAAATGAAACAATCGCGTAACGAAGGCGGTTTAGTTCGCGGTTGAGACATTCAGAATTACTTGGGCAGGGAAGCCGAACATGGAAGCTGTCTCTTTGTGTCGGTTTTCTAAACTGGAAGCGTTTGACCGGAGTGCCACCTCTTGAATACGACCACCAGAAAACCATAACACAGACAGCGGTGAGCGGCGTACCGATGGCGTCGACAGATGCCGCAGCGGGCCAACCAGTCCTACGTCCGTGGCAGTCACAGCGTTGTGGCGACCTGCGTTGACGTTGTTTCCCTCACTGAATTTGTCATTATCTCCTCCGGAGCCCGCCATTGTGGGTGAAGGACCAGAGCTGCCCATTCGCGCCTCCTTCACGTCGTCATTTCCCGTCGTGAGGGGCTCGCAGCTCACGTGCACAAAACAGGGCTCGGTGGTCACACGCGTTCGAGTGCACGCGATGGGCTCCGGTCCGCACAGCCCCACGCCATGCATGCGGAGAGCTGAGGTCAAGTGGGAGCGCGCAGTCGACGCCATGCTCTATTCTCAGCAACACTAGGACAAAAACATCGGCTTATTCGTCCGCGTGCCGCGAGTACTCCGATGCTTGCACGCACTGAATGCACACAAAGCGAGCCTCTCGGCGCGCAACAAACCCCGAAACTCACAGTCAGGACGGATTACTTATTCAACGCGGTGTCAATGAACTAGGCCCCATACTGTCACGCGGTCCAGACAGCCGTGCGGCCAGTGCAATTACATTGGACAAAGTTACAGAAGATTATGTTTTATTGCCACGACACAGAAATTCTCTTCCGTGTCTTTACTCCCTCCTCATGTATTGTTTACTCTTGTTCAAACGTTCAGAAGCTTCGGAGTGCTGCAGAGTCCAGCGGACACTTGCCTTCAGTTCACGGCTGAGGTCGTTGTATGGGGCGACTTACCTGGTCGCCCTGTCTGCATGATATCACACATGTGCGGGACGAAACAGTCACTCGTGACTGTAGGTTCGCCGGTGCGCAGTAGCCGAGCGGCTGGAGTGCTGGACCCTGGCGCACCCTGTCACGCTGTCACCCGTGTCTACCCTGTCGCACCCCTGGTGCCCGCCAGAGTGATCACCAGAAGCTGAAGGGTGAGCCGTCAGATGGCCAATGAGCAATGAAAGCCAAGAACTTGTATGGTGGTGCCTAAATGGTATTGTCAGCTTGTATGTGATGACCACCAGCGTTGCTGGTGGTGTCTGAGAATGTGCCACTCCGCGTACATCCGCAGAGCACACTTAACCGAGTGGTAGAGCTGGCTCGGAGGCAAGATCACCAAAACAGAAACACGGTGACGTAGTGAGCCGATGCTCACATAAAGACGAGAAACACAACACAGTGCACTTCGAGTGAGCTGCTCATGTAAGAGATGCAGAATGCGAAACACTGAGCGTAGCAGAGTGAGGCGCGGGCAGCAGCAGTCGGGTACAACAAGCAAACACCTTCTATGACGCGCAGCGCTGTGCCCACGCGAAACACTTTGCCGGTGTTTGGCCCCTCGTCGTGGTTTGTCTGATCATGAGCACACCATTGAGCTAATCGTCTATGTCAGAACGAAACCGACTCGGTGCTACAGGTGCGCGCTCAACAAGGTCACAGGAGCCACAATGTCACCAAACCAAACTATAATTATCCTTGAATGTCACCACGCCGACGCTTCTCACGCTTTTCACCAGAATCATTTCCTAGTGACAACTACACTATCCTTATGTACTACGCGTCGACCACAGCTCCATTATCCTTGATAAACCTACTGAGCGTTTTCAGAGTCAAAAGCGACAAACCATCCCTAACACTGCCAATAACCGCACGACCCCAAACAACACCGGATGACAGACAACACCACAACGCGACCAGACAAAACAGAAGGCTCTGCAGCCAATGTCACAGACCACTTGGCACCGAAATCCCCTCAACCAGCCGCGCCAACTTGACCTCCGAACCGCACACAGTCGTCCACCACAACAGACACCGATACACCATGCAATCAGCTGCTCTGTATGATTGCTCTCACCTATCACTCACAAATACACACCACGCACATTACCATCTCACCCATACACACACCAACATCCATCAACCCACTCAACACAGCCACTCACAACACCCTCAATACAAAACATGATCCCACCCAACACACACAAACTTGCTGTCGGGCAATGACCGCCAGCCTGAACTATCAAAGTTGAACGGGAGCGGACTGTCGTCACAGCCAACCTCCACCACCTCAACCCACCCACCCATCCATAACCCCTCAGGTCGCACAACAATCCTGCCATCACCCGCAAACGTGTCCATCGCGGGGGGTGCACACCGCCCCATCCTTAGCTCCGATGAACCTGGCAAAACGTCTTTACTGCCATCGACATCTCTGTCTGAGAACTGCATTCGACAACATGAAGACCGCATTTGACATCCACTGCCTACAGCAGC
Organism: Pomacea canaliculata; assembly: GCF_003073045.1. Classification (NCBI taxonomy): domain Eukaryota; kingdom Metazoa; phylum Mollusca; class Gastropoda; order Architaenioglossa; family Ampullariidae; genus Pomacea; species Pomacea canaliculata. Next base: position 489,718 of record NC_037594.1, read on the forward strand.
CACAGAACTTCTCGCATTTGTGCTGCTTTAGTAGATTTGTGTTTCTGTCACGTGGACGGAGGCAGCTCTGGTCCACCCTCGTCAGGTGCTCGCTGACGCGTCTGAACTACCGCACTGCTAGCACTCACACTCCTCCCTCTTCCTCTTCTTCAGTTACTTACGATATCTCTCTCCC